>NC_083586.1:34725283-34937783 GCF_027579695.1 Neoarius graeffei
CATGAAATTCCACGAAACCTAATCCCGCGATAACTACTTCCGTAATTTGTCCAGACCAACCACAAACTTGTACGTCATCCTTCAAACGGTCCAGCCAATCACATAGTGTGACGTCACCAGCAGGCGCCGGAGCCCGAGCCGATCTGTAGATCTGATACCGACACCGAATCAGCACGGCATCATTATTATAATATGATGTATCTTGTTTGATATTTGGAGTAGAAAGACAATATTGTGATGTCTTTATTGTGTTTTGGGGTGAATGTGACTGAAAAAAAATGGTACAAACATTCACATTTTGTTAACCATTATTTTGGGAAATTTGATTGAATAAATGACATTTTTTGTAAGGCAACCTCATTTTTTCCATACTCTTACCCGTCTTAGCAGCTTGTAAAAACAATGTTATTTACTGCTTTATATAAAGAAATACAATTAATATTATGCAGAATTTAGTTCAGCCTTTTGGTCCGGCCCTCCACAAAATTTTCTGTTTCTCATGTGGCCCCATGGAAAAAAATAATTGTCCACCCCTGCTCTAGGTGTTCTTTTATTGAACACTTACACAAAAGTAAAGCATGATAGTGACTTTACACTGCACGAATAAGAGAGAGTAGGTTGAATCATATGAGGTATAACGCTTGATCCTGACTCAAAGAATTAGCTCAGAAGTGGCAGAAATATAAAACCCTGTGGGCGGCACGGTGGTGTAGTGGTTAGCGCTGTCGCCTAACAGCAAGAAGGTCCAGGTTCAAGCCCCGTGGCCGGCGAGGGCCTTTCTGTGTGGAGTTTGCATGTTCTCCCCGTGTCCGCGTGGGTTTCCTCCGGGTGCTCCGGTTTCCCCCACAGTCCAAAGACATGCAGGTTAGGTTAACTGGTGACTCTAAATTGACCGTAGGTGTGAATGTGAGTGTGAATGGTTGTCTGTGTCTATGTGTCAGCCCTGTGATGACCTGGCGACTTGTCCAGGGTGTACCCCGCCTTTCGCCCGTAGTCAGCTGGGATAGGCTCCAGCTTGCCTGCAACCCTGTAGAACAGGATAAAGCGGCTAGAGATAATGAGATGAGATAAAACCATGTCCAGGCGTATGTTTCTTTGTCTCTGTGTAGGCCTTGGGGAGTTAATCCACAGCTGTCGTGGCGAGAGTAAAGCAGTTTTGGATTTTCTTTGTCCTGTGACCTTCATATCTGACTTTCAGCCCCCCCAGTCGTTTGAGTCAAGAAAACTGTTCGGTTTTGATCTGTCTGTAATGAAGGAGGTTGAATTGACAAAATATGATCTAGGAATGTCGACCTCTGCAGCCTGAGAGATTCTGCCTCACCGCTGCTTAGAGATGTTTCTCAGTTTATTGTTGGGCAAACATGAGCATATATTCATTCAACAGTGTATTATAGCTGTGATTGGAGGAGGAGGATTTAATTGACGAAGCGAAGTTATCTATGTATAACGTAAATGAGTGATGAAGCATTACATCACTGGTTTAGACTACACTTCTGTCTGAAAGAAGAGACATTATGTACCATTGCATCACCCGTCAGGATCAATAGGGGTGTTCACACGGCACATATTTGCATCGATGTATTTTGTTGCGATATATCTTACACCGGTGTAAATTTTGTGGAGCGTTCACACGTCACAAACCTGCTTACTAGAGAGAAGCGTGTTAGCACCGGTGCAGCCCCACTTGCGTTCACACGGCAGTTTTTGCGACCGTGCTATACGATAGTAATAATGCGGAAATGAAATTATGCGCATGCATGAAAATGTACTTCCTTTTCCCGGTTGTCATGGCATCACCAAGTGCCAGGAAAACAATGTGGATGAAGACACCAGTGTTGCCAGATACTGCTGACGTTTTCCAGCCCAAAATATGTTCAAATCCGCCAAAATGCACGTAAAATCGCCCAGTCTGGCAACACTGGAAGACACGCAGTTCTGTTGTTGTTGATATTCGCCATTTTGGAAGCGCAAAATACCAGGATGCAAATTATGCAATGCCCGTATGTAATCAACTCTCCTCACACGTAGCGAGTCTACCCCTGTAGCATTCAGACGTCCCATTTTATATCGGTGCTGCCCCGCAGACTAGCATTTACTCCGGAGTAAATTTCTTAAACCACCTCGCAGCAGGGTTAGATTTGCACCGGTTTAAGCAGCTTTCAGGGGCTACACTGGTATAACTTTGTACCGTGTGAACGCTCTACCGGGGCAGCCCCGGTGCTACACCGGAGTAAAAGTTGCTGTGTGAACACCCCTATAGTCTTATGAGAAGAAGAAAGACATTACTGGTCAACATAACCTTCATTAAGCAGAGAGCAGAATGTGCAAGCAAAGATAAATCTCAAGGATTTAACCCTCTGGGGTCTGAGGCTATTTTCTGGCACTCTAATGATTTTGTTGTCAGTTTCAACAAATCTAAGCCATACTTTCAAAGTTATATGACTCTTTTTTGTATTCAGTACAAGTTCAATGACAATATCTATGTAGTACTAGTAGATTGTACTTTAAAAAAAAAGATAAATGAAGATGTTGTAAAAAGCAGTTTTAGAACTGTGTTGGAATGTGTGGAAAAAAAACATGACCTTACCCATTGTGTCGAACTGTCTTGGTCACTGGAGGTGATTCTGTTCAGTCTTAGGAATGTATCAAGCACAAAAACTTAAATCTGCTCCATTGATTTGGGCAATTAACTGGCCATCAAAAATTTGTCCTATTGTTTTGGGATAAAGGCTTGGCAGTGGGAGGGTTTTTCAATGAGAAGAGGAAAAATTTCCATTCCATGCAATGAGAAGAGGAAAAATTTCCATTCCATGCAATGAAAAGAGTGTAAACCCCTCCCACTGCCATCTCTTAATCCCATCAGGTCAAGTGATCAAAGCAGTTCATCACAGCGGGTAAGGTCATGTTTTTTCGCAGATTCCAACACGAGTCTAAAACTGCTTTTTACAACATCTTCGTTTATCTGGTATTTGACTTTTTATTTTGGTATTTGACTCTATTCAGTGTGTCTTGACATTAACTCTTGTGCTATTTTACTCAGTTCACAACCAAACTCTGTTACACAATTACTCTGTAATTTTACTCCAACTCCAAATTTTACACACTCAATTCAGAGTAGAGCAAAATGGACTATTTTTGAGGAAAATACTTTTAACTGGAAAAATTGCTCAGTCATTTTTCCTGTGTATGTTCTACAGCACACACACATCAACCGATCTGCTCATAATAAATAGAAGAAATATTTACACTTACTCGAGTTGATCTTCTGCTGGATCAAGTCAAAGGAATAAGGGTGCCGCTCATCATCAGTGTTGCAGTTCTCAAGATTGAATTGAATTGCTGTCCTGAATCATCCAAAGCGCATAAAAATCACGTGCCATCTCGAAACAAGTTTTACCTCCAAATAGCCTAAACTATGGTTGATGGAGTTTATCTTGTTTACGGTGGGCATTCCCACCGCGAAAGAGAAACCAATCGAAACCGAAAGGGTGAAAATGATTGTCATGCCGTTACCATGTGAATAGTCTTTTATTAATTGGGAAGTGGGCGCTCAGCACTCCAACTCTGGTGTGACTGAGTAAGGTGACAAGTTTTGTTTCATCTAATTTGGGTGATTTAAAAACCATATTATTTGGCAGTGGGCACAAAGGAAAGTATAAAGTACAACCCCCAATTCCAAAAAAGTTGGGACAAAGTACAAATTGTAAGTCAAAACGGAATGCAATAATTTACAAATCTCAAAAACTGATATTGTATTCACAATAGAACATAGACAACATATCAAATGTCAAAAGTGAGACATTTTGAAATTTCATGCCAAATATTGGCTCATTTGAAATTTCATGACAGCAACACATCTCAAAGTTGGGACAGGGGCAATAAGAGGCTGGAAAAGTTAAAGGCACAAAAAAGGAACAGCTGGACGACCAAATTGCAACTCATGAGGTCAATTGGCAATAGGTCATTAACATGACTGGGTATAAAAAGAGCATCTTGGAGTGGCAGCGGCTCTCAGAAGTAAAGATGGGAAGAGGATCACCAATCCCCCCAATTCTGCGCCGACAAATAGTGGAGCAATATCAGAAAGGAGTTCGACAGTGTAAAATTGCAAAGAGTTTGAACATATCATCATCTACAGTGCATAATATCATCAAAAGATTCAGAGAATCTGGAAGAATCTCCGTGCGTAAGGGTCAAGGCCAGAAAACCACACTGGGTGCCCGTGATCTTCGGGCCCTTAGACGGCACTGCATCACATACAGGCATGCTTCTGTATTGGAAATTACAAAATGGGCTCAGGAATATTTCCAGAGAACATTATCTGTGAACACAATTCACCGTGCCATCCGCCGTTGCCAGCTAAAACTCTATAGTTCAAAGAAGCAGCCGTATCTAAACATGATCCAGAAGCGCAGACGTCTTCTCTGGGCCAAGGCTCATTTAAAATGGACTGTGGCAAAGTGGAAAACTGTTCTGTGGTCAGATGAATCAAAATTTGAAGTTCTTTATGGAAATCAGGGAAGCCGTGTCATTCGGACTAAAGAGGAGAAGGATGACCCAAGTTGTTATCAGCGCTCAGTTCAGAAGCCTGCATCTCTGATGGTATGGGGTTGCATTAGTGCGTGTGGCATTGGCAGCTTACACATCTGGAAAGACACCATCAATGCTGAAAGGTATATCCAGGTTCTAGAGCAACATATGCTCCCATCCAGACGACGTCTCTTTCAGGGAAGACCTTGCATTTTCCAGCATGACAATGCCAAACCACATACTGCATCAATTACAGCATCATGGCTGCGTAGAAGAAGGGTCCGGGTACTGAACTGGCCAGCCTGCAGTCCAGATCTTTCACCCATAGAAAACATTTGGCGCATCATAAAATTGAAGATACGACAAAAAAGACCGAAGACAGTTGAGCAACTAGAATCCTACATTAGACAAGAATGGGTTAACATTCCTATCCCTAAACTTGAGCAACTTGTCTCCTCAGTCCCCAGACGTTTACAGACTGTTGTAAAGAGAAAAGGGGATGTCTCACAGTGGCAAACATGGCCTTGTCCCAACTTTTTTGAGATGTGTTGTTGTCATGAAATTTAAAATCACCTCATTTTTCTCTTTAAATGATACATTTTCTCAGTTTAAACATTTGATATGTCATCTATGTTCTATTCTGAATAAAATATGGAATTTTGAAACTTCCACATCATTGCATTCCATTTTTATTTACAATTTGTACTTTGTCCCAACTTTTTTGGAATCGGGGTTTTATAAAGTTTCTGTCCAATATGTTTATCACGCTTGTATGATAAACTCACGAAGATGTTTATCAAAATACATGACCTACTCATTCTAAACCTGTCGACCCCAAAGGTTAACTAACCAAAACAAGTAGCAATCAGACCAGCCTGTTCCAATTCAAGCATTCCAAACATGTATTTCTATCAGAGTTGAATGCAGATCAATTTCTGATTCCATCTTAAACTGATTTATGGTCATGTTTTAGGTCTCTCGGTGAACGCTCTCCAAGTCCAAGCCTGAACCCGTCCACTCCTCAGTCTACAGATGGCCACTCCACTCACAACGAGTCCTGTATCTCGCCCGTTATCACAGCAACTACACCCAAACGTCGCCGCTGCACTAATCCTGATTCAGACAACACGCACTCTCTGAGACGCTCCACACGCAACACCTCTGGGGGAGAGAGGAGTGCCGAGGGAGGAGGAGGAGGCAGCAGTAACACCTCACCGCAACCCAAACGCAAACTTGCTGAAGTCCCGACTCCACTGCCCAAGTTCTTCCTCAACCTGGAGAAAAGTGAGTGAACCTTCATCTTTACAGCTAAAGCCAGGTTCTTATTCCAACAACTCATTCAGGGCTCTGGAAAAGTAGCAGAATCCTCCAGAGCCTTCTGAAAAGTCATAAGGTGTAATATCGACTCAAGGCACTAGGGTTGTAAATTTTGTGTCTTTAGATGTTTCTGTCTTTTCCTCAACTAGCACAGCTTCCCTTTGGCCCATATGGAATTGTGTTGATAGCTTTTATAGTAACAGTAACATCACGCAATAACTTGTTTCGTGGTCGTTAAATGTAACCATAACCAGGTAAAAATTTTATGCCATTTCTTTACTCAAATTGCTCAGCATTGGAAAATTATTATGAATACCTCAATGTGCTCATATTACAAAATAACCATCAACTTAAGTATACTGCAACCCCATTATTGATTGTTTTTCTATAACGGCATGCCCCATTGTGTTGTTTTTATAACTATATTTTAAATAATAAACATTAACTCAGAGATAAGTATGAAAATTATAAATCAGCATGGTCAGCATCTCTCTAAGGTGCAAGAGCCCTGTGAAGGGAATAGGCATGTAATAATATCAGTGTTGTAGTCCAGTCACTAAATCTCGAGTCAGAGTCCAGTCTCGAGTCCCCAGTGTTCAAGTCCAAGTCATTTAAAAAAATTTTTTGAGTCGAGTCCACTCTTGATCCGAGTCCAAAAACAAGACTCCAACCGCACCAGCATTAGTTTGTTCCTGAACATGGCGTAGGAACAGGTGAACGTGCTTCTCTTTGTCAGGGAGTGCGAAGTATTCTGTCAGAGATGGTTGTGAGACAGATGTAAGTGTAGAAGGTGTGTTTATTAACACAAGTCAAGACAGGTAAGCAATCCAGAACGGCAGGCAAAATTGTAAAAACAGGCAATAGGTCGAGCGAGGCACAAACAGGCTATCGTAAACTCGGCAGAATCAGAGACAAGAAACAGGAAATCAGGGATCAGGAAACCAAACAAGGAAATGAGGCTCGGTTATGTGTCAGCGACGCGACTCAATACTTCGCAAAGTAAGTGTGTTTTCACAGTTTTTATATAGAGATCTTGCAGTCACGTGACCGGAAAGTACACAACCGCCATCGTGTCGGTCAAAAACACCGCTGAATACTGCTGCACTCGTGTACAGAATGGATCAATTTCAACCGACGGACTACACGGTTCATTTTTCTAATGAACAGATAACTAGATATATGTCTAAAATAAACGATCTACAGATTTGTGACCCTTATGGCTTTCCGGACGGAGTTTTCACGACCGGATTTTGAACTGCCAGCGAAATACCCGGACGTGTATGATTACCTCATCAACTTTCCCTCGCTGTTCAGTGGTGAAGCACTGCGTGCCTATAAATCTCTGGACAGTTATCTCTACAGAAATTCAGGATTTGTCAGCGACTCAGATGTGGCATCTTGTAAACAAGAAAATGATCCTCACTGGATGGGTAAGTAAGTATTGAGTATAGCACTGACCAGCCGATTATAGAACAGAATAAGGTAATTCCAAATCGTCCGTGTTGTTTACATGGATCTGGCGTTGGAGAGGTAGAGACTTGGCAGTGGAGATTTGAGTGGCTGTTTTCTGAGCTTAGTCAACAGGCCGGCTCTGCCTGTAGCCTCGCTTTTGCTTCGGCTCCCGGCGCCGCCTCCTTCCCTTTGCTTCCGATAACAATCCACGGAGACCCCGCTGGTCTCGCAATCTGGTCTCGTCCGGAATGTTTTTTTTTTTTTTCTCGTCCGGAATGTTGTGCATGCGATGGAAATCGCTACAAACCGTCATTTTCTGCTGGAAACCAATGTCCAGTAAGTCCATACGGTTGTAGTGGATATTGAAGTCCGGTACAGACGAACAACACGCAAAAATACACACAAAAAACATAAAAACCGTGCACAGGTAGGGAGAGCTTGTAGCCGCAGCCGTTGTAGTAGAATTGTATATAGTAGGGTTTTCCAGAAGAAAAGGTAGAAGTAAAAGCAGAAGTAGAACCAGAAGTAGAAGGCGGAATATGGCGTTTGACCTACAAGATGGCGTCTGTCACAATCTGGATCGGCTGTGACGTCACATGCAAGATCTCTATAGGCACACTGTTTGCGTCTTAATCCTGTGCAGGTGCAAGTCATTTACGGCGCGCAAGAGTCCACTTGGCGCATGCGCTGTCCAGAGCGTGCCCAAGAGTCTATCTGATGCACATGCCAAGGCACGCGTGTGTGACACTCTTGCATGAAATTAGTACAAAATTAACGTAGGTATAAATATCTTATGCCAAATTATTATGGCATGTGAGAAAAAATAAAGAAAAAAATCCGAGTCCTCGTCTCCAATTTACGAGTCCTAATGCAGTTAATACACGAGTCCAAGTCGAGTCACAAGTCATTAAAATTAGGGTACGAGTTGGACTTGAGTCCGAGTCCTGGCCTCAAGTACTACAAGCCTGAATAATATATCGTGTGATGATAATCGCTATTCAAATTTATGACTATTCAAATCAACGAAATAGCAAAGAATTACGATTATTTTCAGGCTGCGTAATCGTTGTTTTTCCAGAGCGGTAATTGCTTTGTTTAGACAGCAGAGGGCACAATAATGTACAATAGCAGGAATAGGCATGACTTCGCCATAGGCGGAAGTACCACAGCTCTAATGCTGCAAAAACACACAAAGATCTGAAATGGGAAAGAGATGTTGTGCGATCAACTGTACAAATAGATTGAACAAGAAATACGAGCCAAGTATGCATGAGTACAGTGTTCACAAATGTGAAGTGTTTATTAAGAAAAGGCCTAGTTCTTATTTATTTATTTATTTCATTTTTAAGAGAAGGAATATTTTTGTTAATGGGCTATTGTATTTTACTCCAACTTTTACAAATGTGGGTGAATAATTATTGGCTACTAAGAAAATTAAACAAGGGCTTTTTTTTTTTTAATTTAACAAAAAATATTTAAGTTGATAAAGAATAGGAAAATAAATGTTGCATCTTTTGGTGGTAAAATTTTCATTTGATTCCTTTTTAAAAAAATTGTAGCAAAACAAATTGTGAACCCAGTATCGTGAATTGGGCGAGTCATTACATGCCTAAAACAGAATGAAATTAAGGTGCTTTTGTATTTTAAGGATATTAGAATCCAGTGTCAACACTTATCTGTATGCTGTTATTTTTATAGATCAATAATTGTCTCACTTTTAAAGGGAAATTCTGGAATTTTTTTTTAACCTAGGGTCCATTTTCCCATTTTTCAGTCCAAATTTTTACTAGGGACAAACACGAGTGAAAGTGGTCCAGTATTGAGTTGTTCCATGATAACTGGCAACCGTATACAACTATACACTGTTATCCTATGGGGCAAACATCCACGTCAAAGTAAACTACTTGCGTTCACCACTGACAGGTTCCTCGTGTTATTATCTGTGTCTGACAACATGGAAATAATCCTGACAGAGATACACCGTGTGTGTGTGTGTGTGTGTTTACCTCAGTAACTGTAACAAAACTGTAGAAAATGACCGTTTCTACACTTATCATTTTACCTTTCCCTTCTTCCGGTCTCTGACGCAGCACCACACTCAGTGCCTGTAGTCGATTATCACACAGGGACTGTTTTCTGGCTCATAAATCAGGATGGCCATCAGATTCATATCATAAAACCTCATTCATATTGTTGCAATCAGATAAATACTCAGCTATTACTTAGTAAATGGACTTGTTCACGAATTCTGTATGACTTTTTGTAAAAATCAGAAAACATGTTGGTTTGAAATCAAAAGTTGACCGGATTCAATCGTTCTTCTGTCTCTCATAAATGTTTAGACCCAAGATGATGGTAAAATGGAGCCCAGGCTAGGTTTTTAAAAAAAAGGGAAAAAAAAATCCCTTTAGATTGTGTGTGGGGTTTTTTTTTGGGGGGGGGGATAAATGATTTTGCTTTCAGGTGTCATCCTTTACATTAAAGGAGAACGGAAGTCATTTTTAAACTTGCTTTATTTCTTAATTAACGTGTTATTCAGTTGCGTTTTCAGTTTTAGTAACCTTATATTGTGACTCGTATCGGCAGCTAATTGCAATTAAATCTGATACTTCTCGGCCTATTCGGTTTTTAGCCGTGTTGAATTTAGCTCGTTTGGTCCACGGCAGGCGTCGCTTATCCGCGCAATCTTCACGAGACTTCAAAACGTGAAGTGGCAGCCAGGTGTCAGTGCCGCCATTTTGAAAACTGTTTTCCAAACGAAACATTGCACAAAAACGAGTTTAAATGACGATTACTGCCTACTTTTTTCAAACTTTCCTGATTGCTATCAAAACAAACAAAACTTCCGGCTTGATTACGTCAGCATTCGAAAGAGGGCGCACGCGTCTTTTGACACCGTTGGCACATGTTGGTCACTTTCCCTGTGTCCGAAATCGCTCCCTACTCACTATATAGTGAGGACGCCATTTTGTAGCGCCGTCCAAAACCTTAGTGAGGATTATTTACACCCTATATAGTGCACTCAAAGTATCCCACAATGCATCACGAAAAGTAGTGTACAACAATGGTCACTAACCAAAGCAGTATATCCCATCATGCATTGCGGTTGCACTGGAAGAAATCAAATTAAAAGTCTCAAATTTGATTTAATAAAAGGCAGCAGCAAAGAAGAAAGTATTCAGCCTTGATTTGAAAAGAACTGAAAGATGCAGGTACTTTGTATTGATTAATGTGGGAAATGGATTTATCACAAAATCACATGCATGTATTTATTATTTTGAAAACCCACCAGCCGACTGATCTGGCACATTTTAATTGTGCAACAGTAATGACGTAAATACCAGCGCGACGGACGAGTGTCCGAAAGCGTTTCTTCATTTTACCAATGAGCTCACTATATAGTCCTCTATATAGCAATTCCCTATATCGGGAGTAGTGAACAAGTGAGCGATTTCGGACACAGGGTTTGATTTCCACTGTACGTTTTACTTCCGTCCTATGATGTCTCGCACAGGTCTCAACGAAGCTCGTTTACGGCGATCGCTTTGACATATGAACTGATATACATTACATAGCATCTTTCACTCATAATTTGCTATAGCAGTGACAAAGTAGCTATCAAAAATGCATTCCTGTATTTAATAAAATGAGATAGACTTTTGATGATAAAACAGTTTGCCTTCAGTTCTCTTTTAATGAGTAATTCCATGACAGCCATGATGTACAGTGCCTTGAAAAAGTATTCATACCCCTTGAACTTTTTCACATTTTTCCACCTTACAACCACGAACTTCAGTTTTTTATTGAGATTTTATGTGATAGACCAACACAGAGTAGCACATAATTGTGAAGTGAAACGAAAATGATAAATGGTCTTCAAAATTTTAAACAGATAAAAATCTGAAAAATGTGGTGTGCATTAGTATTCAGCCCCCTGTACTCTGATACCTCTAAATACAATCCAGTGCAATCAATTGCCTTCAGAAGTCATCTAATTAGTTAATAGAGTCCTGCTGTGTGTAATTTACTCTCAGCACAAATACACTTGTTCTGTGAAGGCCTCAGTGGTTTGTTAGAGAACACTGAAGAACAAACAGCATCATGAAGACCAAAGAACTCACCAGACAGGTCAGGGATAAAGTTCTGGAGAAGTTTAAAGCAGGGTTGGGTTATAAAAAATATCCCAAGCTCTGAACATCTCAAGAAGCACTGTTCAATCCATCATTCAAAAATGGAAAAAGTATGGCACAACTGCAAACCTACCAAGACATGGCCGTCCACCTAAACTGACAGAGCGAGCAAGGAGAGCACTGGTCAGAGAAGCAGCCAAGAGGCCCATGATCACTCTGGAGGAGCTGCAGAAATCCACAGCTCAGGTGGGAGAATCTGTGCACAGGACAACTATAAGTCGTACACTCCACAAATCTGGCCTTTTTGGAAGAGTGGCAAGAAGAAAGCCATTGTTGAAAGACAGGCATAAGAAGTCCCGTTTGCAGTTTGCCAGAAGCCACGTAGGGGACACAGCAAACATGTGGAAGAAGGTGCTTTGGTCAGATGAGACCAAAGTTGAACTTTTTGGCCTAAATGCAAAGCGCTATGTGTGGCGGAAAACTAACACTGCTCATCACCCTGCACACACCATCCCCACTGTGAAACATGGTGGTGGCAGCATCGTGCTATGGGGATGCTTTTCTTCAGCAGGGACAGGGAAGCTGGTCAGAGTTGATGGGAAGAGGGATGGAGCTAAATACAGGGCAATCCTGGAAGAAAACCTGTTGGAGGCTGCAAAAGACTTGAGACTGGGAAGGAGATTCACCTTCCAGCAAGACAATGACCCTAAACATACAGCCAGAGCTACAATGGAATGGTTTAGATCAAAGAATATTCATGTGTTAGAATGGCCCAGTCAAAGTCCAGACCTAAATCCCATTGAGCATCTGTGGCAAGACTTGAAAATTGCTGTTCACAGACGCTCTCCATCCAATCTGGCTGAGCTTGAGCTATTTAGCAAAGAAGAATGGGCAAAAACTTCAGTGTCTAGATGTGCAAAGCTGGTAGAGACATGCCACAAAAGACTTGCAGCTGTAATTGCAGCAAAAGGTGGCTCTACAAAGTATTGACGCAGGGGGGCTGAATACTAATGCACATCACATTTTTCAGATTATTATTTGTTTAAAATTTTGAAGACCATTTATCATTTTCGTTTCACTTCACAATTATGTGCTACTCTGTGCTGGTCTATCACATAAAATCTCAATAAAAACTTTTAAGTTCGTGGCTGTAAGGTGGAAAAATGTGAAAAAGTTCAAGGGGTATGAATACTTTTTCAAGGCACTGTATCCACTAGAAACCTCTGTTCATTGATTTCTTGATTTTTTTTAAATTGCTTGTTTGTAAGAAAACATCAAACTGCACAGTCAAAATGAACACTTGAACATTTTCAGTGTGTGTGAAGGCGTTTTTTTTTTCCTCTCTCTTTTCCCTCTTTAACAGGAACACCCGTCCACAGTGGCTCGTCCTCTCCGCTACCCCTCACACCGAGTAAAGACGGCAGCGGTGTGTTCTCGGGGCTCGAGAGTCGCCGTAACAACGAACTGAATGAGGCGAGTTTTAAACCAAACTGCTCTGCTGAGCTGAAGTTTCAGTTTTGAGATGAGCATATGCTTGAGAATTCAATTTTGCTTTGAGGGAGTGGCGCGTGTGTGTGTGTGTGTGTGTGTGTGTGTGTGTGTGTGTGTGTGTGTGTGTGTGTGTGTGTTTGTATTCCACCTTATAAATGGAGCTTAGTTCTTTGTGGTTGCCATAACACTACAGTCGTGGCCAAAAGTTTTGAGACTGACACACATTTTGGTTTTCACAAAGTTTGCTGCTTCAGTGTTTTTAGATATTTTTGTCAGATGTTTCTGTGGTGTACTGAAGTACAATTATTATCAGCATTTCATAAGTTTCAAAGGCTTTTATTGACAAATACATCAAGTTTATGCAAAGAGTCAATATTTACAGTGTTGACCCTTTTTTCCAAGACTCCTGCAATTTGCCCTGGTATGCTGGACATCAGCTTCTGGGCCAAATCCTGACTACTGGCAACCCATTCTTGCATAATCAGTGCTTGGAGTTTATCACAATTTTTGGGTTTTTGTTTGTCCACCTGCTTTTTGAGGATTGACCACAGGTTCTCAATGGGATTAAGATCTGGGGAGGTTCCTGGCCATGGACCCAAAATTTCACCGTTTCGTTCCCTGAGCCATTATCACTTTTGCCTTGCGACATGGTGTTCCATCGTGCTGGAAAAAGCATTGTTCATCACCAAGTTGCTCTTGAAGGATGTTTTGATGCCATTCTTTATTCATGGCAGCGTTCTGAGGCAAAATTGTAAGTGAGCCCAGTCCCTTGGATGAGAAGCGACCCCACACATGAATAGTCTCAGGATGCTTTACTGTTGGCATGACACAGGACTCATGGTAGCACTCACCTTTTCTTCTCCGGACAATGATTTTTCCAGATGTCCCAAACAGTCTGAAGGGGGCTTCATCAGAGAAACTAACTTTACCCCGGTCCTCTGCAGTCTGCAGGACGTCCGGCAAAAAGTTATTTTTTTCTGATGAAGCCCTCTTCAGACTGTAGCCTTTGAAACTTATCAAAGGCTTATAATTGTACTTCAGTACACCATAGAAACATCTCATCTCATCATCTCTAGCCGCTTTATCCTTCTACAGGGTCACAGGCAAGCTGGAGCCTATCCCAGCTGACTACGGGCGAAAGGCGGGGTACACCCTGGACAAGTCGCCAGGTCATCACAGGGCTGACACATAGACACACAACCATTCACACTCACATTCACACCTACGGTCAATTTAGAGTCACCAGTTAACCTAACCTGCATGTCTTTGGACTGTGGGGGAAACCGGAGCACCCGGAGGAAACCCACGCGGACACGGGGAGAACATGCAAACTCCACACAGAAAGGCCCTCGCCGGCCACTGGGCTCGAACCCGGACCTTCTTGCTGTGAGGCGACAGCGCTAA
Organism: Neoarius graeffei; assembly: GCF_027579695.1. NCBI lineage: Eukaryota > Metazoa > Chordata > Actinopteri > Siluriformes > Ariidae > Neoarius > Neoarius graeffei. The sequence goes on from NC_083586.1 coordinate 34,739,608, forward strand.
CCACTACACCACCATGCCGCCCCATAGAAACATCTGACAAAAATATCTAAAAACACTGAAGCAGCAAACTTTGTGAAAACCAAAATTTGTGTCAGTCTCAAAACTTTTGGCCACGACTGTAGTACTTAATGGTTTTGGGGCTTTATTGGTGCCATGAGTCCAGACGCTACATTTTTCTCTATCGTGAAATCTAATTAAAATGCTGGCTCCAAGGCTGTTCGTGCAGAGAAATTGGTTTGGTCAAGTGTTAAAGCTATTTTCAAGCCATCCAAGAAATGGTGTTGTGGTCCACCTAAGAAAGCGATACGGGGTGAGCGAACCCCAGTGCACACTGCTCGGTGTGAAAGTGAGCCGTTCCAGTGACCGGTTCAGCTCGTCACACAGAGAAGCCATGACCAAATGGTTAGAGAAGCAGCTTTGGGACCGAAAGGTTGCCGGTTTGATTCCCTGGACCAGCAGGAGTGGCTGAAGTGCCCATGAGCAGGGCAAGGCACCTAACCTGGGCCCTTTTGTACGTTGCTCTGGATAAGAGCATCTGCTAAATGCCTGTAATATAATATAATTACATATAAAGTTGAGGAAATGCATGATGTGGTCTGCAGATGGAACAAATGCATGGAGCGAAGTCAAGTAAGTCAAGAATTTTTTTTTTTTAAGTGCACAAATTATTTTAACAATCAGAAAAACCTGTAACTGGATACGTTATCTCTCACTTTGTAAAACATGAGCTAATAGCACACGTTAACTTAAAACATTGCATTCAAGCCACAGTGCATGAGCAGTTTGTTTCTTGGTGGAAAAAAAAAAAATCCTGCAATGATGAAACCATTCCCAAAGGAGCTGAATCCGGGTACAGATCAATTGTGCTTTACACACCTATCGAGCAACAGCTAAACAGTTGTGACAATCCTATTAGTCAGGATTAGTCTCGATTAGGCATGTAGCCTTTGGAGTAGGAAGGAGCAAGAGCCAATCAAATGTAATTAAGGAGATTTTGCACTTCCAAGACATGGATAGAACCTGCTGTGGAGTGAACACTGGTATCATGTTCCAACATTAGATTATGGTTTCATTATTCAGTTACCTTTAAAGGAGAACTCAAGTCATTTTTAAACTTGCTTTATTTCTTAATTAATGTGTTATTCAATTACGTTTTCGGTTTTAGTAACTTTTTTATATCGTGACTCGTTAGATCTTACAAATCCATCTGCATAAAATGCAATAAGCCTCGTCTCCTACTAGGAGAACTATCATGCTGCTTTTAAGTTAGTATATATTTATTGTCCATATTAAATATTCAGATAGTTTAGTTTTCAGTTACTTTATTTTCATGGTCGGGCTCTGACTATTGTGGCTATCATGCCTAATTGTTTATAGCTTAATTTTAAATTATGTTTGGTTTTGTATTCATATTGACTTGTTTTTGGCTAGTAAATTATTCTAATTTCAGTTTATTTTCATAGTTGGGCCCACAGTAATTGGTCTCGGACTGTTGTGGTTACCCTGCCTCACTTTTTTGTAATAGTTTTATACTTTAGTTTTTATACCTTAATTCGCTTTTTGTTTGTATTATTATTTCTGAGGCGAAGCTAAATAAAATAAATAAATAAATAAATAAATAAATAATTGCAATTAAATATGATACTTCTCGGCCTATTCGGTTTTTAGCCATGCTGAATGTAGTTCGTTCGGTCCACGGCAGGCGTCGCTTATCCGCGCGATCTTCACGAGACTTCAAAACGTGAAGCGTCAGCCAGGTGTCGGTGCCGCCATTTTGAAAACTGTTTTCCCAAACGAAATATTGCACAAAAACGAGTTTAAATGACGATTACTGCCTACTTTTTTTCAAACTTTCCTGATTGCTATCAAAACAAACAAAACTTCCGGCTTGATTACGTCAGCATTCGAAGGAGGGCGCGCGCGTCTTTTGACACCGTTGGCACATGTTGGTCACTTTGATTTCCGCTGTACATTTTACTTCCGTCCTACGATGTCTCGCACAGGTCTCAACGTATCTCGTTTACGGCCATCGCTTTGACATATGGACTGATATATTACAGAGCGTATTTCAAACACTCATAACTTGCTACAGCAGTGACAAAATAGCGATCAAAAATGCATTCCTATATTTAATAAAATGAGAAATAGAATTTTGATTTTAAAAAAATTTGCCTTCAGTTCTCCTTTAAAGTGCATATCACTGGTAAATTCAGGAGCAAGATCAGTGTAATTCTCCTATTTTATATTAGGCTTTGGTCAAATATCTGTCACATTTTGCATTTTGTGCAATTTTTTTTTTTACCTTGCGCAATACCAGAAAAATTCAGTTGAAATCAAGCCATTTGAGGCGAATTGGTCCGCCTCTGAAAAAACTTGGCATTTGGATTTCCCGGCAAACATTGATTTTCGTGACGTCACGTGCGGGACGCCTCCTTCTGAATCCTACGTCAGTGCTGGTTTGTTTATGAGAAAACAACCTGGTGGTTTTCTGCAAATTTCTTCAACGTTATCATGTAATAATTAAAATGGTTAACAGATGTATCGTAGGAGGGTGTAGCAACACCAATCATGATGGGATTAGTACTCATCATTTCCCAAAAGACCAGACAATGAGAGAGAAATGGGAGCGCTTGGTCTACACAGGCTGTGCACTGAAACCGTGCAAAGCTCGCGCAGCCTGCTGGCGCTTCCGCAGGTAACGTCACGAATCTGGCTCCAGACTCCCTTGGGATTTTTCCAGACGTGTTTTATTTTTTTCTGCTGTAGACAAATGGCCTTGTGCAAATTTACCCTTCTGGAGGAGTGTGTAAAGGGACATACTTTCATATTTTAAAAAAAAAAAACGAAATTGGTCCAGAATATGCACTTTAAATGTCTCCCCTATGAAAATGGCAGCATGCGTCCACTAGATGGCACCAGTCCTCAATTTTTTGAAATTGCGTGCATATAATAAACCATTGGACTTGGCAAGCATGGGGGGGGTAAACTTTTGCACTCAAGTCACTCATCTCTGAAAGTGTGGATATGAATAAAGAGAACATGTGAGACAGAGGAATCGGAGAATGTGCTGAGAGTTTTTGCAAAACCTGAAGTGCTTCTTGGAGGTTGTGAGCAGAGGAAAGGAACAGTTGAAACTGGACACCTGCCATGTGATGGCTGTGATGTACGATATATGTACGTTTCTGCAGAAAACCTGCGCGTCGAGAAGACGCTCCATGAAACGGCACACGCGTGCACGTTTATTTGTTTACAGACGATTAGAGCTGTTCATCTACAGCATCGTCCGACAGTCCAGTCCAGTGGATTGTAACTAAGTAAATTACACAGGGAAAATAATAATAATCGTATTCAGCTCGACTGCACTAGTATTGGCCTTCGCTAACACTACAACAGCTAGTCTTCGTCTCGTCTTCGACTCGTTCAATATCATGCTAGCTGAATGGAATATATCTGATATACCACTCAAAGCCAGCCAATATTATTTAATGGTTCTCCATACAGGACACTTTTTTGATGGAATAAAAACATGTATTCTATTCCCTTCTAGTGGGTTTAATTCATTTGGTTTGATGGCATGCAATATTGTTAGCATATCGCGTATACTACGTCTGTTATCACTCTATTCAATGGCGAATGAACATGCAATATTTTTACAATATTGCACGTTGTTAAGACAACACATCACACGTCGGAGACATTAATGCCGCTTTTCCACTACCAACGCGGCTGAGTCGGGCTGAGCCGTGCGGTGCTGAGTTGGGCTGAGTCGAGCTGAGTGGGGCTGTTGGAGTTGCATTTCGACTACAACCGCGCTGAACCGTGCTGGCTGGAAGTGGGTGGACACATTGGGTGGAGTTAGCGAAAGTGGGTGGACGTCACGTGATGTCGTTAGGCGGCGCAAACAGTGACATCAGAGACCTTTTAAGCGGTAGTCTCACGACCCGGATAGTAAACAATAAACATGGAGGACATGGAGTCGTTAGTGTTGCTGGTCTTGGTGCTGTGGCTTGTTGTCACTGGCAAGAGCGTATAGATGAGGCGAGGCGCATAAGGCTTCAGAAATTCTCGTAATTCGTAATTCTTCTTCTTCCGGGTTTACGGTGTTTACAGATCCCAGCGTGCTCGCGGGGCGTGTGTGGGCATGTGAGGACACTCCTCCTCACCAATCAGTGCACAGGGGAGTGTCTGCTCACGCCCCCAGCCCCACTCGGCTCGGTTTGGCTCGCTTCAGCCCCACTCCAAAACCGTGCGAGTTTTGGGTGCTAAGCAGGGCTGAAGCGAGCCGAGTCGTGCTGTTCTGAGGTAGTCGAAACACGAGCCGTGTCGGGCTGAAGTGAGCTGAAAAAGGGTAGTGGAAAAGGGCCATAAAACTTCTGCGCTAGCGAGCGACTGTGACCATTTGTAAACAAATCTGGCCGCCAGGTTTGTTTCATTAAATACGGAAGATTTTGAGAGAATTTTGGCTGCCAGGTCGCTCCATTGTATGTAGTTGTCAATGTTGATTTTAACTAAATAAATTAAATCAGGAAATGAATACTTAAGTCTGAGTGAAAAATACTGTGGTGAATGTGTGTGGAAGAAGATTCTTGGGACAGAAATCTTAGTTTCTCGGTTGTTCACCTGTGCTAGTAGCTCTGGGTAACACTGGCTTGGCTGCGCTAGCGTTGGCCTTTTGCTAACACCACTGCTCAATGCTACACCGGCTAGAAAGTAACTGGACTGCCGTGTTAGTAGCACCGAGTTGCGGGGAAGCAAGCATTGGCTTTCAAGAATGCTGATATGAAGAGGGTGTGTATGTATAAAAATAAGAATATTGGCTGGCCTTTTTTTTGTGGTATATCAGATATATTCCATTCAGCTAGCTTGATATTGAAGGAGTCAAAAACGAGTTCAGTTTCATGCTTGCTGAATGGAGTATATCATCTGATATACCACAAAAAAAAGCCAGCCAATATTATTTAAATATGCCACTCAGATCCATGATGTATTTAGTTTGAAAAATGAGGTTTTTCAACATGAGAAGATAAACTTCATATCTTCAAGCCAATGTGTGATTTTTCTTTTTATTATATAGACACATTCACAAAGTATGCAAATTTATCAAAACAATTCATCAATTTCCTCACGAGTAACGTCACGGTTGCTGTTCTTGATGTCCCGGATGGAGCTCATATGAAAAATACGAGGTGTGTGTGTGTGTGTGTATGTATAAAATATTTGTTTATTTTACAGTATGTTACTTTAACAGTCTTTCAGCTTAGGGAATGAGGAAATGGGAGTCAAGCTCAACAACTCAAGGTGCGCTTTTTGTTTGTTTGTTTATTTATTTTTGTTTAGCGATCACCTTTCAGCAACTTTATTTCTCTCACTACTTTTCACACACTTGATGCTGGGTAGCTCAGATCTCTCTATCTCTCTCTCTGTGATAACTGGCTTCTCCTGAAAGAACACAAAAGACGCACGTAAATAGGTTGCCAGTAATCAAACACGTGAAAGTCATGATGTGTTATGCTGGTTCTACTGGACTCCTCCCACCCACTCACCCCCGCCACTCGACCACACCCCTGCTTCAACAGTTACCTTCCCTCTTTCGCATTCCCGACTGTCGTTGATGAGCAGGAGAATCCGGGTTGCTCACATGGTTTTCGCTATGGCCCTGGGTTCTAACAGGGATATGAGTTAGGACCCACACGGTGTTGGTCTGTCAAAAGGAATATATTTATATGAAAATAGGGATCATTACATCAGCATCACAAAATGCCATCTTCATTCGATAACTAGCAAAACCGTAACGGAGTCATGGCTAACTCCACATAACGTCTGATATCAACAAGCCAACAAAAATAAACATCTGGTGTCTTAAAGCTCCAGGGCATATTTTACAAGAAGTATCATAAAACTGGCCAAGGAAATTGTCTGAAACATGGGCTAAAATTAAAACCGAGTTCCACTGACTAAATCTTGACTAAAACAAAGACTAAAATGGGACTAAAATATAATTTAAATTAAGTGACAGACTTGAAACAAAATGTTAAATTCTTGTTAAAATTAACACTGGTGCATGTTTTATACTGGGTTTTCTGAAATCAACACGGGGTCAAAAATTGACATGAACCCACTTGGATTATTAATTCAGTGCTGCTGAAAAGTTCCAAAATGTCTGAATTGTATATATTTATCCATAAATATCACCTAAAACAACATCAGATAGAGATCCTAATTAAATGGGACAAAAATATTCTATTTGGCCCTTTTTTTTTTTTTTTAATAAAAGAAAAGCTTCCAATATTACACATCAGTGAGGTGGCAAAAGTATGTGAACCTCTAGCATTTAATTTGAAGGTGAAATTGCAATCAGGTTTTTTCAATCAGTGGGTTGACAGTCAGGTGAAGCTTAGCAAGTTTAGAATGAGTAGGTTATGTATTTAGATAAATATCTTCGAGATTTTATCAGACAAGCATAATCAACGTATTGACAAACTTTATACTTTACACTTTCCTATGTGCCCACTGCCAAATTAATATTATAGTTTTTAAATTCCCTAAATTAGGTGATACAAAAAACATGTCACCGTACTCCGTCACACCGGAGTCAGACCGCTGAGAGCCCATTTGCGAATTCATAAAAGACTATTCACATGGGGCATGATCATTACTTTCACTCCTTTCAGTTTCGATTGGTTTCTCTTTCGCCGTGGGAATGCCCACTGCAAACAGGATAAAATCTGTCAGTCACACTTTAGGCTGTTTTGGAGGTAAAAACAAGATGGCACGCAGAATTGATGTGCTTCGGATGATTCAGGACAGCGATTCAATTCAATCTTGAGAACTCAGACAGAGGGTTGTTGATGTTCATCAGGTTGGAAAAGGCTACAAAACAATCTCTAAAGAGTCTGGACTCCAGCAATCCACAGTCAGACAGATGGAGGAAATTCAGGATCACTGTTAATTTCCCCAGGAGTGGTCGACCAACACGGATCACTCCAAGAGCAAGACGTGTAATAGTCCACAAGGTCCCAAAGGAAGCCAGGGTAACTTCTAAGCAACTAAAGGCTTCTCTCACATTGGCTACTGTTAATGTTCATGAGTCCACCATCAGGAGAACACTGAACAACAAATGGTGTGCATGGCAGGGTTCCAAGGGAAAGCTACTGCTCTCCAAAAAGAACACTGCTGCCTGACTACAGTTTGCTAAATATCACATGGACAATCCAGAAGGCTATTGGAAAAATTCTGTGGATGGCTGAGACCAAAACAGAGGACAAACTTTTTGGTTTAAATTGGAAGTGTTATGTTTTGGGGAAAGAAAAACGCTGCATTCCAGCATAAGAACCGTATTCCATCTGTGAAACATGGTGATGGTAGTATCATGGTTTGGGCCTGTTTTGCTGCATCTTGGCCAGAACGGCTTGTCTTCGTTGATGGACCAATGAATCCTGAAATTATTCTGGTGAATTCTAAAGGAAAATGGCGCTGTCGCCTCACAGCAAGAAGGTCCGGGTTCGAGCCCCGGGGCCGGCGAGGGCCTTTCTGTGTGGAGTTTGCATGTTCTCCCCGTGTCTGTGTGGGTTTCCTCCGGGTGCTCCGGTTTCCCCCACAGTCCAAAGACATGCAGGTTAGGTTAACTGGTGACTCTAAATTGAGCGTAGGTGTGAATGTGAGTGTGAATGGTTGTCTGTGTCTATGTGTCAGCCCTGTGATGACCTGGCGACTTGTCCAGGGTGTACCCCGCCTTTCGCCCGTAGTCAGCTGGGATAGGCTCCAGCTTGCCTGCGACCCTGTAGAACAGGATAAAGCGGCTAGAGATAATGAGATGAGATGAGAATATTGGAACATCTGTCTGGGAACTGAATCTCAAGACAGTGGGTCGTGCAGCAAGACAATGACTGTAAGCACACGAGTTGTTCTACAAAGAATAGTCAAAGAAGAATAAAGTTGATCTAAAGAGCTGAACCTGTACAGAGAAAAATGCTAAAATTCCTCCAGCCCAATGTGCAGGACTGATAAACAGTTACAGGAAACATTTAGTTGCAGTTATTAAGTACACGAGAGGGTCACAGCAAGATACTGAAAGCAATAAATAAATGACCAAGTATAATATTTTTGTCTCATTTGTTTAACTGGGCTCTCTTAATCTACTTTTAGGCAGGCTTGTCATACTTGAGTCTGACTCGTGCCGTAATTTCAAGGACTTGTGACTTGACTCAGACTTGAGCACTGATGACTCGGACTCGTGCATTAACTGCATTCAGACTCGTAAGTTGGAGATGAGGACTCGGGGTTTTTTTTTTTCTTTTTTTTTTGTCACATGCCATAATATTTTGGCATAAGATCTTTATATCTAATTAATTTTTGTACTAATTTCATGCAAGAGTCACACCTGCATGACTTGGCACGTGCATCAGATAGACTCTCGGGCGTGCTCCGGACAGCACATGCACCAAGCGGACTCTCATGCATGCGCGCTGTAAACAACTCGCACCTGCACAGGATTAAGGTGCAATCAGCGCACCTATATAAAAACTGTGAGAACACATTTACTTTGCGAAGTATTGAGTTGCATCGCTGACACGTTACCGAGCCTTGTTTGGCTTCCTGATCCCTGATTTCCTGTTTCTTGTCTTTGATTCTGCAGAGTCTACGATAGTGCGTTTGTGCCTCGCTTGACCTATTGCCTGTTTTTACGATTTTGCCTGCCGTTCTGGATTGTTTACCTGTCTTGACTTGCATTAATAAACGCAGGGTGCGATTTGTCAAAAAACCAGAAGGGGGGATTTTTTTTTTTAATCATGAAACGTCACAAAATTAAGGTAACAATAGGCTAACAGCTCAATAACATCCGATGATATCAAATGAATAACACTAAATGAAAATGAACCCTAAACCAGAGATAGTAAATTCATCTTCCTATCTCTCTGACTAAATACACGAACACCAACACACAACAAAGTTCGCATTGCTTGTCGTGTTGCTGTGATGTTTCTCTCCCTCCGGATTAAATGGACAGTGAATCGAAAATCACTGAAATACATGAATACTAAATGAACAGTTTGCTTTGATGGCGCAGTTCACATTGTGCGCAGCTTTCCGATTTAAACTGTTTTTTTCTCATCCTTATACTTCCTGTTTCATGGACTGTAACAGATTTGCTTATTTAGTAATTTTAATATAGAATTTACTTTGAAATTATAATCAGACACTCCAACGTCCCCCCTAAAAAAAAAAAATCGGCCGTGAAAAAGGCGGCATCCGCCAAAAGGCGCGCTGTTTGCATCCCTGCGATAGAACGCAAAGATATTGTTATTATCTACAATGTATCTATTTGCTGGGGACGTTCGTGAACATCAAAGCTGCCCCTTCGGGTCATTTTGAAAGTGAGTGCAATGTAGACCATAGAAAACTGTGTCACAACATGCCTGTCATGTCAACTTTTTTTTTGGTTTGTTTGTTTTATTGACGGGGTTGTCCCCGAGGATTTTTTTTCAGCAGAGATAAAAACCAGAGGGGGGGATGATCCCCACCATCCCCCCCAGCAAATCGCACCCAGAATAAACGCACCTTCTGCACTTACATCCGTCTCCCAACCATCTGACAGAATACTTCACACTCCCTGACAAAGAGAATGCACAGTCACTTGTTCATACATCATGTTCAGGAACAAACTAATGTTAATGGCACTGAAACAAACACCTTCAAATGGTGTGGTTGGAGTCTTGTTCTCGGGCTTGACTCGGACTTGAACACTGGGGACTCGAGACTGGACTCGAGGTTTAGTGACTTGACTACAACTCTGCTTTTAGGACTTGTGTGCAAATCTGATGATGTTATGGTCATATTTATAAAGAAATATAGAACTTTCTAAAAGGTTCACAAACTTTTTTTTTTTTTAATTTAAGAACATTTTATCTATTCTATCTGAAAACATAAAAGGAACTTGAACCTTCTGACTCTTATACACTGGAGACTGCTCAAGCGTGCTGAATCACCTCGCGTCGTGATCTCTGCAGTTACTCGTTGAACAGGGACCGTTTGCTCCAATTAACATCTTTTAAATCAGGATTGACCGTGTGAATCCTGTCCGAATCTGCTGCTTCACACATTGCTCGTGTGTTCTGACCGGATTACTTGCTGTGTTTCAAACACGTGCCAAACACCACTACTTCTTTCAGGATTTGCAATCGGGATAAATTCATTCAGGGCAGCATGGTGGTGTAGTGGTTAGCACTGTCACCTCACAGCAAGAAGGTCCTGGGTTTGAGCCCAGCGGCCAACAAGGGCCTTTCTGTGTGGAGTTTGCATGTTCTCCCCGTGTCCGCGTGGGTTTCCTCCGGGTGCTCCGGTTTCCCCCACAGTCCAAAGACATGCAGGTTAGGTTAACTGGTGGCTCCTAAATTGACCGTAGGTGTGAATGGTTGTTTATCTCTGCTCTGTGATGACCACGGGCGATTGCTCTAAGACAACGAGGGAGGCTCAGCCTCCTCTAAAAATGCCCTTATAACTTTGTGTGCGTGAGTTTTTCCCCCTCGTGACAGCGCGATGCAGCCCAGCCTCAGTGCACTTCAATGGCATTGGGAGCTCTGCGCTTTTCAATCTCAAAATGCAAGACGGTTATTGGACAAATACTGCGAAAATGCCCGCCCACGGACTCTCACGGATTCCCAGCCTCAGTGGACTTCAGTGGCATTTGGGAGCTATGCGCTTTTCAATCTCAAAATGCAAGACAGTTATTGGACTAATACTGCGAAAATGCCCGCCCACGGACTCCCAGCCTCACATGGGAGGGACATGGCAGTTTCCGCGAGGAGACTGGTGATTGGTGAAAGCGGCCGGATATTTTCTTTGATTGACAGCTCGTTTCAACTATAGACAGGCAGCGGTGAATCTCAGTTCAGTCCCATGCGGATTCGCAAGTGCTGTGGTGTATTGTAAGAGCTCAGCTTACATTTCGATTTCATTCATTACATACGGTTTCTACCAGCTTTTTTAGTTTGTATATATTTTCATTGTAAATAAAGTGTAAATATAGTGTTGTCAAGTTTGCTATCTTAGTTCCAGAAATGTCGTTTGAGTGACTGAACTTGAACTTGAGGGGGCTAGTCAGCTAGCAAGAAAGCTGTGCATGGCTGCCAAGCATTGCTGATTTAATTTTGGCGAAGCCATTTGCCAGTCTTCCTTTCGAGGAAAAAATTAAAATTAAAGAGCAGGGTAGACCAACGCCTCAAATTGACTTGGTGAAAAAGGTAGGGAATAATACTCGTTCCTTTCAGCTCTCCTGGTACGAGAAAGTGAATTGGCTAACAGCAAGTGACCCACATCAACAACAGTAAATAGGCTACTTTAGTAATATGTCATGGATGGACCAAAAATATAGAATCTATTTAAAATGTTTATGCTGAGTATATTATATTGGAATATATATTTTTCTGGATATGAATTAAACACAGCTACAATTTGGAAAACATTTTTAAACAAAAACACAGCCGAGAACATTTCACACTACAGACCTGGATTAAAAGTGAAGGGTTATCAAAATTGTCAATAAAACATTTCTCAGTCAAAATAAGTAAAATATAGGGAAAGTGTCATTGAATGAAATGTGTGGCACCCAGCTCTACTGCTGAGGTTCCTGACAAAGAGCTGCTTTCAATAATGATAAATTTTTAAACAACATGCCACAATTTTAAAATGTAAAATGTTAAAATATCCCCCCCCCCCCCCCCAAACACCACCATCATGTATATTGGACAGTAGGCTAATGGGCCAAAAGAACCTGTTATTTCACAGTTTGTGACGCTGCCAACAATCAGCCAGATCAGAGGCAAGAGTATGGGCAAAATTGATGTGTTTTTTCTTTTAAAATCTGGAAATGTCATAACCGACTAGCCTCCCCTGTTTGAAAGACTACCAGCCGCCACTGGTGATGACCTGGTGACTTATCCAGGGTGTACCCCGCCTCTCACCCATAGTCAGCTGGGATAGGCTCCAGCTTGCCTATGACCCTGTAGAACAGGATAAGCGGCTACAGATAATGGATGGATGGATAAATTAATTCGGCTTGATGAACAGCCAGTGTGTATGTGTACCACGAGAGGTTCAGAGATCTATATTAATCTGTTCATTATCTGAGACTGAATGTCATCCTGTTCCCACGGCAGGTGCTGAGTTGGCGTCTGACGCCTGATAACTACCCCCTGAGCGATCAGCCTCCTCCTCCATCCTACCTGTACGGCTCGCAGCATCTCCTCCGCCTGTTCGGTGAGTTAGCTTTCAGTCCAAATCGCAGCACTAATGGTAAGTTTAGCTGGCTTGCTCTTTGGTTCACAAATATCTAGTCCTTGTTCTCAGTTTGCACATCGGTTCTATAGATCTAAACTCTGAAATGATATGAAATCGCCCTTCTAGGCTGCTGTATGTTATCTAAATGTAATAACGAAGCACTTTTATTCCCAAAGGGCCAGCTGTTTGGATACTGTTACCATCGTTATCAGGACTATTTATTTAAAATATACTTGTACGTATATAAAATTGGCATCCGCTCATCCATCACTTCTAACTTTGACTCTTCTGGGCACTTTGCTTAATGTACTTCATCTTGTGTCTGACATATCAGTAAGATAAGAGTCTGGGCCTTCATAAGTGGAACACTAAGGATATATAGCATGCATTAGAAGTTCTAAAGTGCTGGTATGTCCGGTGTTTTGATACACTCGTGAATTCCTCATACTCAAATTTCACAGTCTAGACAAGAACAAGACCCGCGTCTTCATTTGAAGTGAAGAATTAGACTTAAATACTGGACGCTTCATATCAGAAAAGTATACTTCCCATTTTTAATCTTGATGTATTTCCGGTGCTTTGCAGTGAAGCTTCCGGAGATCCTCGGGAAGATGCATATGCCTGAGAAGAACTTGAGGGCCTTGGTGAAGCACTTGGAGCTTTTTCTCAGGTACTGAATCTGAAGATTTGAACATTGTTTCATAGCACAACATATGCAAGCTTGTAGTACTCGAGTCCGACTCGTGACTTGACTTGGACTTGAGCACTGATGACTCGGATTCGTGCATTAACTTCTTTCAGACTCGTAAATAGGAGACGAGGATTCTGATTTTTTTCTTGAATTTTTGTAACATGCCATAATAATTTGCCATAAGATATTTATATCTACATTAATTTTTATACGAATTTTGTGCAAGAGAATGCACATTCACCTGTTCATATGTCATGTTGAGGAACAAACTAACGTTAATGGTGCTAAAATGCCTGGAGAGAAGCCCCTAGGATTGTCCGCTTTGCTTATACAGACTTCTCGTGCAGTGGGAGAAAATGCACTGCTGTGTGTTCCATATGTAGAAGAACTATCGAGGAGACGACGGGGACAACCTCGAACTTCGATCGTCATTTGGCAAGACTCCATCCAGAGAAGGAAGTGACACGCTATGTTCATTGCTCTGTTGATAGCGGGGCTTGCTGACTGATGAACTAGCTCGTGTTAACCCTCTCTCATGTTATTTGCCCTGTTGATAGTGGGCGGGGCTTGCTGAGTGATGAACAAGCTTTTTATCTGTAGCCTATTAATTAAAATGGCGCAGTCAAGCAGTAACGTTTGTCCAACACAGTAGCAGAGACGCTTTCACACAAAGGCAGCAACAGCCACCGTCAAATGGTGACTGTCAGTTGGAGTCTTGTTCTCGGACTCCACTCGAAATTTTCCTTAATGACTCGAGATTTAGGGACTCGAGTACAGCACATAAAAATTCTGATTAATCCAGCGCACTGCACTTCTTAACATGAAAGATTTGGATTTAGCTTTCACTCAGCCCTCTTTAATCGGCTCATAATTGAAAACGTATTCAATCAAAACAAACCTCTCCCGGCAGCACTTATTTTATCCCTGTATGTTGATAATGGTAATATTTCTCAGTCAGCAGCTGTCAGGTTATCGTCCTATGAAAATCCATGACTTTTTGAGTTTGACGGTTCAAAGTCATTCAAGGTCATGGCGGCACCTGAAAGCCCATATGGGACTTCTTATAAGTTGATAGTGCTAAACATTAGGGTGCATCAGTCGCCCCCTAAAAATGAAAAGTTCCTCCGATCATGATGCATTTTTGTTTTTATGTTCCTTTTGGTAAGAAAACACACTGGGTGAAATATATTTTGACAAAATTCAAAAGTTTAATGGTGGCACCAGGAGCTCAAAGTTATGGAAAAAGCTGCTATTTTATGACTTTTATGACCAAAATTTCGATCACTTTTCATGAAACATTATGGCACCTTATAAAGTATACCAAATATCTTAGATACACATTTTTAGTACATATTCTAAATATATTATCAAGCGCAGTTTGAGTTTTAGCTGTTCATTGAATCATTGTTCAACTACTTTTAAACAATACAAATGTATTATGAATCACATTAATGCTTCTCAATCCCTTGCAAAGGTTCTTAACATGATCTCTGGCTCACAAGAAATCAATAAATGGAGTCCAACATTGTGATTCAAACCTTACGCGAAAACATAAAATAAGCGTTTTTTGGCAAAAAATGAACCTCATGGACTACGTTCAGACTGCACCCTGAAACGACCCATATCCGATTTTTTTTTTTTTTTGCCCATATGCGACCTGTATCCGATTTGTTATTGACAATCTGAACGACACAGATCCGATTTTTTCACATGCGACCCAGGCCGCTTGGATATGTGGTCCTAATTCCGATGCATATCCGATATTTTCACATGCGACTGCAGTCTGACCGGACAGGTCACATTCATGCGACCTACACGTCATCAACAAGAGACAAACGTCACTATTCTACGTTGGCTAATCCCGCCTCTTTGGTGGAAAACAACATTTGTACAGTTTTCAGAATTTAAATAGACTTTTATAGAATTGATCAAGCTAATGGTGGATTTGGTAGGGACCTGGATGTTGATCTGTTAGCCTGATTAAATAAAACAGTTTCTATAACTGATTTATAACTTAAACCATCCTGTATTACAAGATTATAAGATTGTTCTGGAAATTTCCAGTAATTTGACACCTTTGGTCTCATTAGCCGCCGCCACAAAAACCCCATCGCCAGGTCTCGCCTCATCTCCATAGCAAACTGCACTGGTGTTTCTGCACCTTGAGCCAGCGCTGAGAGAAGTTGCAGAATTCAGCTGGCTATAAACAATCTAAATATTTATAAAAATGTAGAAAAAGTTTATTAATATGATGAAATAAATATGTGCAAATTATTAAGCCTGAATTAAGAGTTTGGTAATACAGCGGCCGTATCCCAAATGACTGCCTACTGAAGCTCGAGTGCACTATATAGAGTTTAAAAATCCATTACTTCCTAGTAACATGTAGTGCACTTATATAGAAATTAGAGAGACATTTAGGAGTCAACCCTCGTTACCAGGCTGCACGTTTTCATTTCAGTTCAGAAACAAAAACACACACGAGACCTCACACTTTAACACTAACCACATAATTAAACAAACAAACAAAAAAAAATTAAACTTGAAGAGTGCACTTTTTTTTGTTTACGTATTACGTAGATGTGCTTATTACGTGTCAATTTGCGCATGCGGGACACTTTTGGGTCGTTTTCCGTTCATATTGGAGATCGCATACAAGTCTCATATCATTGGTAATGTGAACGGCCTAACAAAAAAATCGGATTTCACAACAAATCGGATATAAGTCGTTTCAGGTTGCAGTCTGAACGTAGTGATGGTGCCACCATTAGACTTTTGAATATGGTCAAAATATTTTACAGGATGTCTTTATTGATGAAAAGGAACACCCAAACAAAAATGCATCAGAGTTTATGAAAGGAGGGCAACTGATGCACCCTACTAAACATCTGGCTATCATGAACCATTTTAAAGTTATTGCCCTTTGAAAACCCATGACTTTCAGTTTGACCTTTCAAAGTCAAAGGTCATGGTGCCAAATGAAAGCCCATATGGCACTTCCTATAAGTTGATTAATGGTAAATATCTGGCTATCATGAACCGTTTTCAAGTTGCAGCTCTCTGAAAATCCGTGACCTTGAATTTGACCTTTCAAGGTCAAAGATCATGGTGCCAAATGAAAGGCCATATGAGAGTTCCTACATGCTCATAATAGTAAACGTCTGTCTGTCGGCAACCGTTTGAGTTATAATGGAAAATGTTATTTTGACCAATGACCTTGACACCCCCCCCCGACCTTTAACCCCTAACCGCTACGGAGAATGTCCAAGCTACCCCATCATGCAGCATATGGTTGGAAGCAGAATTGAAAGATGCACATTTTGGTTTTGGGTTGAAGTCATAATGATGAGTTTGAAGAAAGTTATCGCAAAGAAAGGTTTTGACACTTCCAGTGACCTTCACCTTGACCCGATTTACCCCCAAAATTTAATCGGGTTATCTACGGACCATTGCCCACTTACCCTGAAAATTTGAAGTCAATCAGTGCAACTGTCTAGATGCTAGATTGTCAACAGACACACAAACAAACTGCACTGCACTGATTACAACACCTCACCCCGTTCATTCCGTTGCGGGCGAGGTAAATATTGGCGCCTCTTCCATCAGGCATTCACAGGAAGCTACGTGGGAGTGCTTGTACTCTACTGGCTTGAGTTATGAATTTCTGGAACTTTTTTTTTCCTGAGTCATTTATCTGATAATCCAGATGTCATGTCTGGCAAATTTCTTTATCGGGCACGATGAGTGCATTTGCACAGAGTGTCATCCTTGACCTGATTACATGAAGCACCATTTTGGTAGATAAGATTGAACCATTTTTGCTCAACTTGCGTAAAATCCTCGAGTTCAGCTCCACGTGCTGCTTTATTACTGGGACCTGATAAGAGCCTGCTGGAGCATATGGCAGTGAATATGAGCTTCCTGTAGACACCTCAGTCACACCAGCAGCAACGTGACGATGCAGATGAAAGTCATTCATTTTCCCCGATTTTAGCTGATAGCTGGTGATTTCCTGTCACAGTAGGTGAAGCAGCCATTAGCAGACATGATAATGTTGAATGAATTTTAACTCGCAGTGAAAAATGAAGAGAAATGAGCGGATGGTGGTATGGGTTTTCTTTCCCCCCCTCAGCTGAAATATTATCAGTGTTTATTGCTACCACATATTCGCTTGTACTCGTGATGCTCATATTACTACTACAAGTTTCATGTGTTACCCAGATATAACAGCTTCGGTGCCTTTGTCGTTTTATTTTGTGACACCAAGCACTTTAAGTGCAGCAGAAATTGAATCGAAGTGGAAAAAAAAGCCTCATTCTGATGCTAGTAGACAGCGATTGACTGCACTGATGCAAAAATGGGTTCAGGATTTGAATTGGGAAAGCACACTATTTCTGATCAAATATATAGTTTTAATTAAATATGTTCTGGAGCTAGCATGCGTGGATATCGCACTAGCCTGGCGCTACCAGGGGAAACCATGGCAGCCAGGAGCAAGCTAAAGATGGGAGCACCCACATGTGACAGACGTAAAATAATTTAATCGACTTTAGGCACAAATCGACCGCCACAGCATTAATTTGAGCTACAGAATGGCGCGGAAACATTGCAGGCGTCCACAGAACCAGAACAGAAGTGTTGATTTGACAATCCTGCATTTCCTGGAGTGTTCAAAGCAACTATCGATCTGCTGAGACTCTCGGAAAACTAGTAACTCGAAGCTTACCGTGTGCACATGACTTTCGTACAGCGCATATGTAAAAGCCTATTTATGAGGTTCTGGTCATTAAATCCTTTACTACAGTGCTCTTGAATCCTCAAATCTGATTGGTCAGAAGGTACTGATTAATTTTCTGGCAGTCATTCAGCATCGGGAGTTTATGGGCTTGTTTTAATACACTGCACTGCCAAGAAAACTCACACGTTCTAAAGGCGTTGGAGCGCCTTTAGCTTTGATCGCAGCATGCATTCGCTGTGGCCATTCACCATTCCTTCCACGGCGGCGGCACGGTGTTGTAGTTGTTAGCACGGTCGCCTCACAGCAAGAAGGTTCCGGGTTCGAACCCAGCAGCCGGCGAGGGCCTTTCTGTGCGGAGTTTGCATGTTCTCCCCGTGTCTGCGTGGGTTTCCTCCGGGTGCTCCGGTTTCCCCCACAGTCCAAAGACATGCAGTTAGGTTAACATGGGGCGGCCTTGGGCTGAGGTGCCCTTGAGCAAGGTACCGAACCCCTGACTGCTCCCCGGGCGCTCTGGGCTGCCCACTGCTCTGGGTGTGTGCACGTGTGTTCACTGCTTCAGATGGGTTAAATGCAGAGGATGAATTTCACTGTGCTTGAAGTGTGCATGTGACGAATAAAGGTTTCTAATTCTAATTCTTCCACACAGGAAGTTGTCATGGTGTGTGGACACGTATGATATGCATCATACTAAGCAAGGCAAGTTTATTTATATAGCGCATTTCATACACAGTGGCAGTTCAATGTGCGTTACAGAGGTAAAAGCAAAACAGTAAACAATAGAAAATAAAATTACATAAAATAAAGGGGTAAGAAGAGAGAAAGTTCAGTAAAAACAGCAGAATAAAATGGAATAAAAGTTAAGTAAAGTTTAAGACATGCAAAGACTGTAAAAGTTAAGTAAAGTTTAAAACATGTAAAGATGATGATGTTTATCAGTTAGCAGAAAGCATCTGAGAACAGCTTGGTCTTTAGTCTAGATTTGAAGCTGCCAACAGCAGGAGCATTTTTAATGTCCTCTGGGAGTTGGTTCCATAGCTGGACTGCATAGGAGCTAAAAGCTGCTTCACCACACTTTGTTTTAACAACAGGTTTTACCAGTAAATTTTGCTGCTGCGATCTGGTAGATCTGATTGGGTTAGGCCGCTGCAACATATCAGAGAGGTAATTGGGCCCTGTACCATTTAGAGCAGACCTGGGCATTTTACGGCCCGCGGGCCGCATCCGGCCCTTTGGTTCATTCTGACCGGCCCGCGTAAGGTTAATGAGAAATTACAAAATAAACGTATTTTCTAATTTTACCTCATGCATGGACTGAATGTGCATTGCTTTTATTTTGAAGTTGTGTTCAACAAAAACGCAACGCGCGCGACATGAACATGACATGAAATCCCACGAAACCTAATCCCACGATAACTACTTCCGTAATTAGTCCAGACCAACCACAAACTTGTACGTCATCCTTCAAACGGTCCAGCCAATCACATCGTGTGACGTCACCAGCAGGCGCCGGAGCCGATCTCCGGCGAAAAACCCCAAATGAGGTGATTAGATGTGGGCATCATTATTATAATATGATGTATCTTGCTTGATATTTGGAGTAGAAAGACAATATTGTGATGTCTTTACTGTGTTTTGGGGTGAATGTGACTGAAAAAAAAATGGTACAAACGCTCACGTTTTGTTAACCATTGTTTTGGGAAATTTGATTGAATAAATGACATTTTTGTAAGGCAACCTCGTTTTTTCCATACTCTTACCCGTCTTAGCAGTTTGTAAAAACAGTGTTATTTATTGCTTCATATAAAGAAATACAATTAATATTATGCAGAATTTAGTTCAGCCTTTTGGTCCGGCCCTCCACAAAATTTTCTGTTTCTCATGTTGGCCCCATGGAAAAAATAATTGCCCACCCCTGATTTAGAGATTTGTACACCAGCAGCAATGCTTTAAAGTCAATTCTGTAGCTTACTGGAAGCCAGTGAAGGGACCTTAGAATTGGAGTAATGTGCTCTGTTCTTTTTGTTCGTGTGAGAACCCTAGCCGCTGCATTTTGAACCAGCTGAAGTCGTTTGATGGTCTTTTTTGGCAGGCCTGTGAAAAGGCCATTGCAGTGATCAACCCTACTAGAGATGAAGGCATGTATAAGTTTTTCCAGATCATTTTTTGACATGAGTCCTCTTAGTTTGGAAATGTTTTTTAGGTGATAAAATGACGATTTAGTGATTGCTTTCATGTGACTGTCAAAGTTTAGCTCGCTGTCAATGAAAACACCAAGATTTTTAACCCATGGTAGCCACGGGGTCTTAAAGGAACAGTCCACCGTACTTCCATAATGAAATATGTTCTTCTCTGAATTGAGACGAGCTGCTCCGTACCTCTCCGAGCTTTGCGCGACCTCCCAGTCAGTCAGACGCGCTGTTACTCCTGTTAGCAATGTAGCTAGGCTCAGTATGGCCAATGGTATTTTTTGGGGCTGTAGTTAGATGCGACCAAACTCTTCCGCGTTTTTCCTGTTTACATAGGTTTATATGACCAGTGACATGAAACAAAGTTCAGTTACACAAATTGAAACGTGGCGATTTTCTATGCTATGGAAAGTCCGCACTATAATGACAGGCGTACTAACACCTTCTGCGCGCTTCGACAGCGCATTGATACCTTCACTCGGAGTTGTACCATTATTTTTTTTAGACAGGGCAGACAGACTAGGGCATTCGCCTGCCTGGCCGTGCCCGACGAGGAGCGCTCTCGGCCGGCTTGGGAGGCAGACAGCAGCCCCTCCAGGAAGTGTGGTTTTACCATGGGCCTCATGCGGAAAAATGACAACGTCCCATTTTTACCATGGGCCTTAGGCTGAAAAAATGACAAAGTCCCAGTTTTATCATGGGGCTCGAGTTGTGCCATTTTTTTTAGACAGGGCGGATGGACCAGGGCACTCGCCCGCCTGGCCGTGCCCGAAGAGGAGTGAAGGTATCAATGCGCTGCTGAAGCGCGCAGAAGGTGTTAGTACGCCTGTCATTATAGTGCGGACTTTCCATAGCATAGAAAATCGCCACGTTTCAATTTGTGTAACTGAACTTGTTTCATGTCACTGGTCATATAAACCTATGTAAACAGGAAAAACGCGGAAGAGTTTGGTCGCATCTAACTACAGCCCCAAAAAATACCATTGGCCATGCTGAGCCTAGCTACATTGCTAACAGGAGTGACAGCGCGTCTGTCTGACTGGGAGGTCGCGCAAAGCTCGGAGAGGTACGGAGCAGCTCGTCTCAATTCAGAGAAGAACATATTTCATTATGGAAGTACGGTGGACTGTTCCTTTAAAAGTCTTAAATTTAATATTCCAAAATGAAGGCCTTAAAAAGTCTTAAATTGCTTTGCCCAAGTCTTATTTTTTTTTAAGCAAAGGTCTTAAATTTACTCATACTATTCTACAATATGAAAACGTGGGTTTTGCGTAACATCAGTGAATTTCTTGGAGTATGCGCAAAGAAAGAAACAATATTGATACATTTTTGCGCCGGCGCAATCGTCGGAGTCCGTGGTGGAGAGGAGACTCCGCGAATCGCAGTATAGGGAAGTGTCGTTTTAATCAGCAGTGGCTTTCAGATGAAAGATATCATGATTGGGTGAGGGAGGTTCCTGGAAGCGATGTTGAAGCAAGATGCTGTGTTTGTCGAAAGACCTTCAAGTTGTCCACTATAGGTCATTTTCGCTTTAGAGTCTCACATGAAGAGCTCAAAGCACATTGCATCTGCCCTGCACCGCCACCAGCCCATCGCTCAGTTCTGCACGGTTCAATCTCCGAATGCACCTGGAGTTGGCACTAGCACCACTGTCGAACGTCAGCAGCATCAGCCAAGCCAGACATCATCGGCAAGGCTAGCAACAACACAAGGGCCGAGCAGTGGCATGATGGGCGTCGGTGGAACCCCGACACTTCGAGCAGAGGTGCTCTGGATTTTAAAAACAATTACGGAACACCACTCGTACAGCTCGAATGAGGGCATAAGCGAACTCTTTAAGGCTGTGTTCCCAGACTCGGAAGTCACTACAGCATTCTGCTGTGGAAAAAACAAAACGTCTTACATAACAAAATTCGGTCTTGCTCCTTATATAACGAAGGAGTTGGTCAAAGACGTTAACGAGGCAAGTGGTGGATTCGTCGTAATGTTCGACGAAAGTCTTAAAGTGCCATTCCACCATTGGATGTATTCTTTGGCATAAAATACAATATATTTTGACAACATATATAAATGGTATCACTAGATAGAGAAATCTTTTAGCTTCAAAATGATATATCAAACATAATTTTTTGACAACGACAAGTATATTAATTTTGTGACCAAAGTCACCTACCCTTTTAATTTCCGCGCGTGATGTCATCGGCAGGTTCCCCTTCTTGTGTACCGTGTGACGTGGCACATATTATCAGCAATGGCGGCTAGAACACGATAAAAATAATACCAATAAATCTAGCTAATACCAATAAATCTAGCTAACTGAAAGATTAACTCAAAATTTTTCGCAATTTTTTTGGCCCCCATATATGAGGAGAAATGACTCTCTCACTTTGGGGGTTTCCTGGTCTAAAAATAGACCGACACGTGGTACACAAGAAGGGGAACCTGCCGATGACATCACGTTTCACTACCGCGCGGAAATTAAAAGGGTAGGTGACTTTGGTCGCAAAATTAATATACTTGTCGTTGTCAAAAAATTATGTTTGATATATCATTTTGAAGCTAAAAGATTTCTCTGTCTAGTCATGTTGTCATAAAATATATTGTATTTTATGCCAAAGAATACATCCAATGGTGGAATGGCACTTTAACAAGACGATGAAAAGTAAACAAATTGACATCCACCTCCGGTACTGGAGTGGCAACCGTGTGAACTCCAGATATCTTGGCTCCCAGTTTATGGGTCATGCAAAAGCTGAAGACCTACTGAAACATTTTAAAGTAAGTGTTTGTGATCATTTGTGTTGTGAATCGTTTGTGATTATGTATCGCTTCACGGAGGTGCATTAAAGGTTCCTCTAACACAGGGGTGGGCAATTATTTTTTCCATGGGGCCACATGAGAAACAGAAAATTTTGTGGAGGGCCGGACCAAAAGGCTGAACTAAATTCTGCATAATATTAATTGTATTTATATAAAGCAGTAAATAACATTGTTTTTACAAGCTGCTAAGACTGGTAAGAGTATGGGGAAAAAATGAGGTTGCCTTACAAAAAATGTCATTTATTCAATCAAATTTCCCAAAACAATGGTTAACAAAATCTGAACGTTTGTACTTTTTTTTTTCAGTCACATTCACCCCAAAACACAATAGACATCACAGTATTGTCTTTCTACTCCAAATATCAAACAAGATACATCATATTATAATAATGATGCCCACATTTGTAGTCTAATCACCTCATTTGGTGCTTTTCGCCGGAGATCGGCTCCGGCGCCTGCTGGTGACGTCACACGATGTGATCGGCTGGACCGTTTGAAGGATGACGTACAAGTTTGTGGTTGGTCTGGACTAATTACGGAAGTAGTTACCGCGGGATTAGGTTTCGTGGGATTTCATGTAATTTTCATGTCGCGCGCATTGCGTTTTTGTTGAACACAACTTCAAAATAAAAGCAATGCACATTCAGTCCATGCAGGAGGTAAAATTAGAAAATACGTTTATTTTGTAATTTCTCATTAACCTTACACAGGCCAGTCAGAATGAACCAAAGGGCCGGATGCGGCCCGCGGGCCGTAAAATGCCCAGGTCTGCTCTAACATCAGGACTTCTTTCGTCAGTTATGTCTGCAAGGAGCAGATACAGAATGCACCTCGAAACTGAAAAGCAAAAAAAAGACATTAGAAGCACAGAGCCTGAAGCGAAAAGCAATTGAGGAGGAATTGCAGCAATTGAAAAAGAAAAGGTTATCTGTTCAGCAAGTGTGTGATAGCCTAGTAAGGGATGCAGACAGTTTAGCAGAGAAGGTGGAAACGAAACAAGGGAGCAAGATGGCTGAATTAATTTCAAAATCAAATGCTTTCAGGAGGAGCCACAGAGAAAAACAGGCTGAACTTCAGAATATAGATGAGGAGATTGTTGCCAAAGGTGTTCAGCTTAGAAACCTATAGGTACTATTGTAATTTTCATGTTATTGTGATCTACTGACACCACTCTCCTATCTATCTGTCTCTCTTACTCACTCTCTCTCTCTCTCTCTCTCTCTCTCTCTCTCTCTCATATATCTGTCTATCACTCGCTCTCTCCTGTCTGTCTATCTCCTACCTATCTGTCGGTCTGTCTCTCTCTCTTAACTGTCTACCACTCTGTCTGTCCTGTCCATCTATATATCTCACTATTCTATCTATATCTTTTTATCTTTCCTCTCCTCTCGCCTATCTGTCTCTTAGGTCTGTCTACCACTCTGTGTTATCTATCTATATTATGTCTATCGCTCTCTCCTATCAATCTCTTATCCATCTGTATACCTCTTTCCTATCTATCTATTTATCTCATTGTGTCTCTTATCTCTCCACCTCCACATCTACTGTATGTCTTCCCTCCCTCCCTTGTTTACTAGGAGTATTTACATTTCTTTGTATTCTTCAAAATGTAAAATGGTTGAAGCAAGTTGAATGCCAGGAAACTAAGACAAAGAGTTTGTCTGTTTATCATCTCTGGGTGCATGGCCATAATTAGTTTAGAGACCGTTCTTTAGGCCTTGAGTTGGGCCCTCAGTTTGGCTTGGTGAGTGCACACCATTGTACCAATGTATTGGTACGCCAATTGCATTTTTGTGCACCTTTAAGAGACTTTAGGCTTACCTCTTTTCTGTCGATCTATCTCTCTCTCTTCCCATCTATCCCCCTCGTCTCTTATCTATCTATGCCCCTGTGTATCTCTCTCCCTCCCTCGTTTTTCAAGGGTACAAAATGTAAAATGGTTGAAGCAAGTGCTGGGAAACTAAGACAGAGTTTGTCTGTTTAGAGTGTTGTGAATTTTGATATTTTATTTAAAGGGGTACCAAATATAATATATACAGTTGCTGATGTGACAAAGTAATGTATTCTTAAGTATTCTATCAAATTTATATACTAGAAAACAACGAAATATCTTGGTGATTGTAAATATAATACTTTATACGCTAAACTGCACAAGAGTCGCCATTTTTAAAAGACCGTGACGTCAGCACTACCCACTGCACTAGCGGAACTCTCCGAAATAGAGGAGGTAAGCGTGTAATCATGGCGTCGGGCGCATCAAGTGAAAGCGACAGCTCTGTCGAATCATACGAAGAGATCCCGCAAGACACACTGCAAGCAGGCTATGGCTTAGAAGGGTACCAGTTTGAACCTAGGAGAGGTACTATGTAGTGGAAGTTCATTATGTCTAACTATTAAAGCTATTTTAAGTTCGTTTCTTAAGACAAGGATTTTTTAAGATGTTACCTTGTTGACAGTTTCGGCGAGAATCTTCCGCCTTCCTCAAAACAGTCACCAGATGTCGAGTGGTGACGTGCCTTATCAGCTGATGTTACGCTACGGAGGCGTGAACGTCCTGCCCAATTTGACAGGTAGTTCACGCCTCCTGCTGTCAGGTCGCTCCCCCAGGACACATCTGGTGACTGTTTTGAAGAAGGCAGAAGATTCTCGCCGAAACTGTCAAGGTAACATCTTAAAAAATCCTTGTCTTAAGAAACGAACTTAAAATAGCTAGGAGAGGTACTCTCAACTCCAGTGATGAAATAAGAGAAGAAAGCTCGGATGACGGCGAGGATGAGACTGATGCTGACCATGGGCATGGCGAGCGTGGGGCAGAGCGTATGCGTGCAGGTGACACGGCGTGGTGCTCGTGCAGAAAATGTAACGTGGAGTTGCTCACGAGTCCAGCAGAATTTATTTGCTGCAATGAGATAGGCGCCACCCGTGGACTTGTGAAATCGTCGCAAGAGGCAGAAACAGGTATTTCACATGCGCTATTCCCAACCTCAATGAGCCAACACAACTGGGCACATACATACGTCATGAGTGTTACGCAGAGAAAATGAACGTGCATTCTGATTGGATAAAATTAATATCATGGCGGGCTGTTCAAACTGCGGAAATAGTTTGCTCGAGC
The DNA here is from genome assembly GCF_027579695.1 of Neoarius graeffei. NCBI lineage: Eukaryota > Metazoa > Chordata > Actinopteri > Siluriformes > Ariidae > Neoarius > Neoarius graeffei. The sequence continues at coordinate 34,765,434 of NC_083586.1, forward strand.
TACTTTCAAAACACTATAACTTTCCAACCTTAGAACAAAAAACTTTTGTAAGTCTTGAATAAGGTTCGTTAATGTGTGTTTTATTGTTATATTTACTCTATATATTGCCCTCTGTTCCCCTTTAAAAAAAAATACACCCACATCACTTTTTTATTTTAAGTATCATCTCCGGGTGCATGGTCATAATTAGTTCAGAGATAGTTCTTTAGGCCTCGAGTGAGGCCCTCAGTTTGGCTTTTTGACTGGTGAGTGCACACCTTTGGCATTAATGTGTTGGTATGCCTATTGCATTTTTGTGTACCTTTAAGGCCATGACTTGGACCCTACGTTGTGCTCCTCTCTTCCAGGTTTAGACTTGTTTTTTTGTCTTGAATGTGAAGATTCGACAAGCAATGCACATAATGACTTAAGTATATAACTTATTTAATAAAAGTATTTTTACTTGAAACATTTGTCATTATTGGGAATTTGATCTGGTGTTCTACGACCGCGTAATGGGTGCGATGTAGGTCTTAATTCTCATTTAAGTGGTCTTAAAAAGGTCTTAAAGTCTTAAGTTTATGGTGGTCAAACGTGGGGAAACCCTGTAACCATATCTTTTGTTTTAATCCCCTTTGTGTCAAGAATAGTGGTAATCCTGAGTCTCTCATCTTTTTTCCCCAAATAGAATTACTTCTGTTTTATCTGTGTTCAGCTGGAGAAAATTTTGTGACATCCAGTTGTTGATTTGGTCGAAAGCAGATCAGATGAGTGTGCAGAATGTTATCAGTGTTCAAGAAAATAGACATTTAACGAAGGGAAATTTTAAATAATAAAAATAGAATTAATAATAATAATAAATATTAAATTTAAAGAAGCAATTGGGAAAGTAACTAAAGATGAAGTGAAAATATATACATGTAAGAAGCTGAACAGAGCCCTCTGACAAAGGGGTTTTAATGTCATTTTGTGCTGCGTTTATGTGAAGGTGACGTACAAAGCATAACTGTGAGAGCTTCTTTCTCTCAGCAGTTTTCATTAACCTGGTTAATGCATGATTTTGCAATTATGAACTTAAAAACAAGTAACAGGAATGTGGATTTCAAAAAACTCTCAAATATCGCAAAAAAGTTCACGTGCTTGCATAAGGTGGTTTTTCATCCCCCGCTGGCCGAAAGGCCCGAAGGGGGATTATGTTGTGGCGATGTCCGTCCGTCCGTCCTGGGAAGGATGCTCACCTTCTGAAATCAACTCCTCTCACAATTTGTGGAGGAATTTCACCAAACTTGGCAAAAAGCATTGCTGTATGTCGGTAGTAGGCATATTGCGATTTCGTTCAATTCGTCACATTTTGCCAGGGTTACGTACTGTCACAATTTCATGAAGGTGTATTTGCCTTCCTACATCAACTCCTCTCACGATTTTTGGACGAATTTCTCGAAGCTTGGCAAAAGGCCTTGTTATATAACGTTAATAGGCAGATTGCAATTTAATTTAGTTTGTGAAATTTTTACCAGAGTTTTGACCCTTGATTAAATAACTTGGACAATTTCATGAGGGTGTAGGTTCTTCTGAAATCACCTCCTCTCACAATTTGTGGAGGAATTCCACCAAACTTGGCAAAAGGCTTTATTACATGACAATTATACGCATATATTGAAATTTTGTTTAATTTGGGCAAATTTTACCAGAGTTATGCCCTTGATTATTAACAAACTTGTACTTTGGCAATTTCATCAAGGTGTGCTTGCTTTCTGAAATCAACTTCCCTCACAATTTTTATCTCCTTGCTGGCCAAAAGGCCCGAAGGGGGATTATGTCGTGGCGATGTCTGTCCATCCCGGGAAGGGTACTCACCTTCTGAAATCAATTTCTTGCAATTTTTGGGAGAATTTCACAAAACTTGACAGGATTCTTTGTTGTGTCGGTAATACGCATATTGCAATTTCGTCCAATTCGGTCACGTTTTACCAGAGTTGCCAGTGGGGGGATATTGTGCTCTCAGAGCACTCTTGTTCAGATGTTTCAATAAAGCAATATTTTTCAAATTGACGGACACAATTTTTTTTCCGCCAGTCCAGGGAATCAAACTGGCAAACTTTTGGTTCCAAAGCTGCTTCTTGGGAGGCCTATAGGGTAGTAATTGTAACAGAGTCACAGAGTTGGTTGTGGCTCTGAACTGAGTAAAATAGTACAAGAGTTAATTTCAAGACACACTGAATAAAGTCAAATACCAGATAAATGAAGATGTTGTAAAAAACAGTTGTAGAACTGTGTTGGAATGTGTGAAAAAACATTACCTTACCCATTCTGTCGAACTGTTCTGATTACTTGACCTGATGGGATTAAGAGTTGGCAGTAGGAGGGGTTTTCACTCTTTTCATTGAATGGAATGGAAATTTTTACCTTTCTTACTGAATACCTCTCCCACTGTCAACTCTTTATCCCAAAAGAATAGGACATAAAATTTTTTGATGGCCAGTTAATTGTCCAAATCAATGGAGCAGATTTAAGTTTTTGTGCTTGATACATTCCTAAGACTGAACAGAATCGCCTCAAGTGACAAAACGGTTCGAAACAATGGGCAAGTTCATGTTTCTTCACACATTCTAACACTGTTCTAAAACTGCTTTTTACATCATCTTCATTTGTTATTTTTTTAAAGTACAATCATGACATACATACTATATAGATATTATTGTCACTGAACTTGTGTTGAATACAAAAAAAATCATATGACTTTGAAAATGCGGCTTAGATTTGTTGAAATTGACAACAAAATCATGAGAATGCCAGAAAATACCTTCAGACCCCAAAGGGTTAACTGTCTGATTTGTGTCTCGTCTCGTCTGTTTTATCGATTCGGAAGTAGCGAAGGAGGGCTGTTGCTGTTTTCTTGTTAAGGTGAAATGATCAGGTGGTACAGTGTGCGGTGTTATGTGGAGCCAGCACTCATTTCCTGTCTGGAGAACTGTGTGTGTGTGTGTGTGTTAGAATTCACATTATAAGTTCGAGAGGTATCACTGGGCATTACACAAGCCTCTGAACTAATCTCTAAATCCGGTGCAGAGATCTTTAGCTGGCCTCAAATCCACAGGATTTATTATTCTGTGCTCTAATTAAAAGCGTTGCAGCGTCACCTCCTGCCAGCACTCAGCGCTGTGGAGCACAGTGTGGGAACATCACTAAAATGACAGCTTCCCCCTCCCCCCCCCCAATCCTCCCCTTTTATCACCTGGGAAGAGGTGTGTGTGTGTGTGTGTGTTTTCCCCCAACCAAAAATAAATAGGAGCATTGAATCTTCTGTGTTTCCTGATTATTGATGTAGTAATGTTACTTTTTCCACTCCTAACGCTGTTCTAATACTTTTGACTTGTAATGAGAGAGCATGAATTAGGTCATTGTTTTAAACCGTGCTGGAACAGTGGGAAGCTGTGCATGATGGGATGCAGCGAAATAGATCCCAGCAAGAGTGATTGAAGTTAATCCCATCTGTTGTCTGAGAGAAACTGTGTGCAAGTTGTTTTGTGTATCAGTTAGGACTGTTGAATTTCCATAAACGCATTTAAACTGTAATTGTTGAAAAGATGTAGTGTGCTGTAATACATTTGAATGTTAATGAGTCCTGAATTTTATGCTGCAAATGGAGTGAAAAAAAAATCAGTTTGAAAAAATAGCGAGGTTTTTTTTTTTTCATTTATATGATATAACTGGAGCAAGGTGGCAATGTTTAGCCAGAAGTTTAACACAATCCATTTAGTTTCATTTATTTCCCCCCCCCCACTAATGCTAGTCAATTTAGTTAGCTACATCTAGCTACATTTTCCATTTACACTACTCAGGATTATGGGTGAGTCACATGACAAAATATCATTGCATAATATTTCTGGACATTTGACAGTACGTGATGTGTGTCATGTTATATAGGCTTACGAATAAACTCAGCAAAATAATAGGCATTTAAAAGCTAAACCTGAAAATTAAGCATGTAAAGATACCGTGCGATGATTAATTGAGATACAAATGTATGATTATTCAAATCTATGAAATTTTTAAAAAGAATCGCGATTATTTTCAATACGCATAACCAGTTTTTCCGAACTCTCATTGCATTGTTTAGACAGCAGAGGGGACAATAACCTCGCATGACTTCACTGTAGACGGAAGTAACGCAGCTCTAATGCAGCAGAAACACTCAAACAGATCTAAAATGGGAAAGCTGCTGTGCGATTTAACAAGAAATCTGAGCTGTCTTACAGGTTGCTGAAAGCTAAAGAGAAGAAAAATGAAGGTAGTACAAGTGTTCATAAAATTTTATAAAGAAAAGGCCTATTTGTTATGAATGTTTTCATTTTCAATAAAAGGAATATTTTATTTAATATGCTATTTTATTTCCAACTTTTACAAATGTAGGTAAAAAAATTACTGTTGGTTATTAAAGAAAATTTTCATTTAAGAAAAGGAATATTTAAGTTGATAAAGAATAGGAAAATAAATGTTGCATTTTTTTAGTCATGAAATTTTCATTGCCTATATTTTCAGAAATATGGTGGGGAAATCGAACCTCTGAGCCCAACATCATGAATCAAATCGTAAATTGGTTGAATTGTTAAATGCCTACTTAAAAGTAATGAGGTTTTTTTTTTTTTTTGTGTGTGTGTGTGTGTGTGTGTAAAAATAAATTAACACTGAAATGGAGAAAATCAAAAGTTGTAAAAGTTGTTTAAAAAAAGGTTTGCAGATTGCAAACAATCTGTTTGCAGAGTTTGTAGTTATTTGTAAAATAAATTTTGTAAAATTTATAAATTAATTTATTCATTTTTAAGTATGTGCTCAACCTGTATTACACTGTTGACAATGTTAAATATTAATAGCAATGTTTGTTTTATATGGACAAAAATGCACTTTTCGATTCAGAAATAGGGTGTCTTGCAAAAGTATTCATCCCCCTTGATGTCTGTCCTGTTTTGTCGCGTTACAAGCTGGAATTAAAATGGATTTTTGTGGGGTTAGCACCATTTAATTTATACATCATGCCTACCACTTTAAAGCTGAAAATTTGTTGTTTTTTTTAAATTATATCACAAACAATAATTAAGATGAAAAAAAACCTGAAATCTGGAGTGTGTATAGGTATTGATTAGGCCATTCCAAGACATTTAAATGTTTCCCTTTAAACCACTCCAGTGTAGCTTTAGCAGTATGTTTAGGGTCATTGTCCTGCTGGAACATGAACCTTCATCCCGGTCTCAAACAGGTTTTCCTCCAGAATTGCCCTGTGCCATCTATCTTTCCTTCAGTTCTGGCCAGCTTTCCTGTCCCTGCAGATGAAAAATATCCCCACAGCATGATGCTGCCACCACCATGCTTCACTGTAGGAATGGTGTTCTCAGAACGTTGGGTTTGCGCCACACATGGCATTTCCCATGATGGCCAAAAAGATCAATTTTAGTCTCATTTGACCAGAGAATCTTCTTCCATGTGTTTGGAGAGTCTGACACATGCTGTTGGTCAAACTCCATATGTGATTTCTTAAGCAATGACTTTTTTTGGCCACTCTTCCATAAAGCCCGGCTCTGTGGAGTGTACGGCTTAAAGTGGTCCTATGGACAGATACTCCCATCTCCGCTGTGGATCTTTGCAGCTCCTTTGGTGTCTTTGTTGCATCTCTGATTAATGCTCTCCTTGCCCGGTCTGTGAGTTTTGGTGGGCGGCCTTCTCTTGTCAGGTTTGTAGTGGTGACATATTCCTTCCATTTTGCTATAATGGATTTAATGGTGCTCTGTGGGATATTCAAAGTTTGGGATGTTTTTTATAACCCAACCCTGATCCATACTTCTCCACAACTTGGACCTGTTTGGAGGCTCCTTGGTTCTCATGTTGCTTGCTTTGTAGTGTTGCAGAGTCAGGGTCCTTCCAGAACAGGTTGATTTATACAGACATCACGTGATGCTTTGATTGCACACAGGTGGATCTTAAGCAACTAATTATGTGACTTATGAAGTAAATTGGTTGGACCAGCTCTTATTTAGGGGTTTCATGTGAAAGGGGGTGAATACTTATGCACACTCCAGATTTCTGTTTTTTCATATTATTGTTTGTGTCACAATAAAACAATTTGCACCTTTAAAGTGGTAGGCATGTTATGTAAATCAAATGGTGCTAACCCTCCAAAAATCCATTTTAATTCCAGCTTGTAATGCGACAAAACAGGACAAACACCAAGGGGGATGAATATTTTGTAAGACACTAAATACTTGTCTCTCTTTTTCAGTTCTGAGAACATCGACTCATGAGCCCAGTATCATGACTGGAATTGAATCGCAACTAGGGCGTGTTATTAAAGCTGATTTATACTTGCTGTTAACTTTGCATACGCAAAAGATGGCTGCCGCTTGTATCCTGTAACCAAATGGCACGTCTTTTAAAAATTAACATGGTGCAATTCCAGTGTATATAGTGGAAGCGTATAGCATCATGTGATACCGGTGTCCCCACCTGACTAAACAAAGTAACATTGTCTCTTAAATCACAGACACTTCACTCAAAATACACTAGAACCAGTCTGGTTTTTGCTCCTCAATAATAACGACCAATAAGAGAATCAGTGCATGAATCTGGAATGATTGATAACTGCTTCAATATTAACTGATCAGCTGGAAGCCCTGCCCCTCCCCTACCACCCAAAAAAAAAATCTCACATTAGTAATTAATCTTTTGCCTGGTGCCCTCATTTCAACTTGATTTTCATGCTCGAAAGTCATGGCACACTCGTTTTCCATCACAGTTAAGTGCAAGACTTAATGACCCCAAACACACATCCAAAGCAGCGCTGGAACATTTGCAGAAATTTTAATGGCCATCTCCAGATGTGAACGCTAATGAAAGCCTGTGGTGTGAATTAAGATGTCGTCTATATGCACAGACCAAGGATTGTCAAGAGCTTGAAATGCTCTGCATGGAAGAACATTTAGATTAACAAGGTCGATTCCTTTGTGATTAGTTACTGCATTCGTTATGTTTGATGTGTCACTAAATATTGAGAAAATGCACCATTGTAGGAAATTGTGGTTATTTATTTATTTATTTTTTAACTGTCATGTCTTTTGGCTCAGTGTTATCAGCTGATTTATTATTTTTTTTATTTTTTATCTTATCTTTCACTATTTCATCTTAACTCGTTGTCTAATTGTTTGAGCATATCAGCAGAGCTCCCTGCACGCCAAGCGGACTTAAGAGAATATGATCATGCATCGACTTGATTTTTGTTCGCTTTTGTGACTGTATGACATCCATACATACAAACGATGAATGTATACCATCACAGGGAACCCGATCACAAGTGCAAGGCAACGTATCTCATAAATACCTTTATTTACATCAAATAGATGGGTTTTTATCCAGTGCTCATCCATCAGTCAATCAATCAAGCATGGCTTCATTTATCACTGATATGGACAATGAGTCAAAGACTCATAGCAAACAAATAAAAGATCTAAATTAAGAATATATTTTTTTCAAAATGAGCATTAAACTACTATAAGAGATAAATATCACCTATATATAATCAAGGAAGTCTTATCTAGGACGACGACGACATCTTTTGCCTGCTGCCGATTAGGGGTCGCCACAGCGGATCTTTCGTCTCCATTGCTCCCGGTCTTCCGCATCCTTCTCTACCACACCTGCCACTTTCATGTCCTCTCTCACCACATCCATGTATCTCCTCTTTGGCCTTCCTTGTTTTTGTGTGCCTCGCAGCTCCATCCTCAGCATTCTCCTTCCAACATGCTCTGCATCTCTTCTCAGGATGTGCCCATACCATCTCAGTCTCATCTCTCTTAGCTTCATTCCCAAGCTCTCCACATGTGTTGTCCCTCTGATGTGCTCGTTCCTTATCCTGTCCAACCTCCCATCGCAAACCTTAACATCCTCAACTCCGCCACCTCCAACTTTGCCTCCTTTCTTTTCGTTAAAGGTACGGTCTCCAATCCATACATCACAGTTGGTCTCACTACTGTCTTATACATCTTACCTTTCACTTTTGTTGGGACTTCCCTATCACAAATGACTTCCGAAATCCTTCTCCAACTGCTCCACCCTGCCTGCGCTCTCTTTCTCACCTCACTATCGCAGCCCCCATTTTCCTGCACAGTTGACCCCAGCTACTTGAATTCACCAACTTTCTTTCCGTCTACTCCTTGCATCTTCACTACACTCTCATCCCCATTCTCGTTGATGCACATGTATTGTTTTGCTATTGCTCACCTTCATTCCTCTTTGTTCCAATGCATACCTCCATCTCTCCAAACCCAACTCCACCTCCTTTCTACTTTCACCACATATCACGATATCATCCGCAAACATCATGTTCCATGGTGACTCTTGTCTCACTTCGTCCGTCAAGCTATCCATCACTATGGCAAACAAGAAAGGGCTCAAAGCAGATCCTTGATGAAGTCCCACCTTCACCTTGAACCATTCAGTCATTCCAACTGCACACCTCACTGCTGTTTCACTGTTCTCATACGTGTTTTGCACCACTCTAATATACTTCTCATTCAGTCCACACTTTCTCATACAATACCATAGCTCATCTCTCGGCACTCTTATTGTATGCCTTCTCCAGGTCTACAAACACACAATTTAGCTTTCTCTGACCTTTCCTGTACTTCTCCGTTAACATTCTTAAAGCAAAAATCCTTATCTAAGGTAGAGGTCTGCGCGGGACAGAATTTTCAGTCCCGCTCCCGCATTGTGCAGTCCCGCTCCCGCAAAGAATTATGATTTTCAGTCCCGCTCCCGCCCGCGCCTGCCATGTTTTGTCCTGCTCCCGCCCGCAAATCCTGCATGATGCAGACGTTCGCGTTATTTCTCACGAAAGTTCTTGTCATTGGCTTGGGGAATTAAACATGCTGAGCTTGGCTGAGCTCTCCACTGACCGATCCTTCACCTAGTGCACGTAGCGAGGGTGCGCGTTGCCAGGCGGCATGCGCAGCTGAGGCTTTACAGAGATACCCATTGTGAGCTTCACTAGAGGAGCTCTGCTCTTCTGCCATGATCGGAGATCTCAAACACGGAAGAGCGGAAAGGAATCAGAAACGTACGCGAGATTAGACCACTGTGGCAGCGGGGGCGTGGCCAAGCAGCAGTCTGTGAATGGAGGGGAAGGTAAGTGGCTAGGTCATTACACCTGATGTCAATTTGTGTGTGTGTGTGTGTGTGTGTGTGTGTTTGTTTGTTGCAGGGATGGAGTATAAAGGGAGGGGGAAAGGAGAGAAGGGGGATTCGCTCCCCGACCACAACATGTGTGAGTGAGTGAGTGAGTGAGTGAGTGAACGAGTGAAAGAAAGAAAGCTGAAAAGCTCAATAAAGTGAGTGGGTGTGAACACGAACTCTCGCCTGCCGTGCTTCTGTGCTCCACCCACATCGGGGATTACTACAGTGGTGCTGAAACCTGGGACGCACACCACTCACTTTTATTGAGCTTTTCAGCTTTCTTTCGTTCACTCACTCACTCACTCACTCACTCACACACACGTGTTGTGGTCAGGGAGCGAATCCCTCTTCTCTCCTCTCCCCCTCCCTTTATACTCCATCCCTGCAACAAACACACACACACACACAAATTGACATCAGGTGTAATGACCTAGCCACTTACCTTCCCCGACCCCGCCCTTCATTCACAGACTGCTGCTTGGCCACGCCCCCCCGCCACAACCACATCCGCAAATTTAGGCATCTTAAAATGTTTTTATTAATGCCAAATAAAATATCCAGCACAAATTATATATGATAGACATAAATTAATAATTTATAAATTTTATTTTAAACACGTTTTTAGTTAGCGGGACTGCAGCTTATCACCTCTTCCGCCCGCTCCCGCATTGTGCACTCCCCCTCCCGCCCACGCCCGCAATGAGCTTTCAAAATTTGTCCCGCGCCGCACTGCTTTGCGTCGGGTCCCGCGGGAGTGCAGGGCTCTAATCTAAGGCATATTAAATTTAAATGTCATTGAGTCAAAAATATAACTAAAGGCAATTTAACACTCTTGATCACAAATATTACATTTGCACAATGTGCCATGAGCAAGATTCGTTTTCTTTATAGTGCTTTTAAACTTGTTTTTAATTTGCATTTTCAAAAAATGTGGGATTATTTGCGAACACATTTTAGAAGAACAGCAACAACTTTATTCATCACACGTACACTTGTGAAATTCTTCTCTACGTTTAACCCATCTCCCCTCCTTGAATCGCCACCTTAACGTGGTGGAGGGGTTTGAGTGCCTCAGGGATTCTAGGAGCTATGTTGTCGGGGCAATTGCCTCTGGTAGGGTCTCCCAAGGTAAACAGGTCCTAGATGAGAGGTCAGACGAAGAGCGGTTCAAAAAGGACCCTTATGAAAGAAAAAAACAAGTATCCGAGTATCCTCACCCGGACCAGGGATACCGGGGTCCACCCTGGAGCGGGGTCTGGGGGAGGGGCTCATTGACAAACGCCTGGTGGTCGGGCCTATATCCATGGGACCTGGCTGGGCCCAGCCCGAATGAGCAACACGGAACCACTCTCCTGTGGACCCTCCACCTCCAGGAGGTGCCTGAAGGGTCTGGTGCACTGTGGATCGGGTGGCAGCCAAAGGCGGAGGCCCTGGTGTACTGATCCCCAGCTGACAAAACTGGCTTTTGGGACATGGAATGTCACCTCTCTGGTGGGAAAGGAGCCTGAGCTTGTGCGTGAGGTTGAGCGGTACCGACTAGATATAGTTGGGCTCACCTCAATGCATAGCTTGGGCTCTGGAACCAATTTCCTGGCGAGGGGTTGGACTCTCTTCTATGCTGGAGTTGCCAAGGGTGAGCGGCGCCGGGCAGGGGTGGGTTTATTGGTAGCCCCCCAGTTTGGCGCGCTAACATCGGAGTTCTCCCCAGTGAATGAGCGGGTCGTTTCTCTGCGCCTTCGGGTTGGGGAATGGTCGCTGACTATCATTTGCGCTTATGCGCCAAATGGTAGTTTGGAGTACCCAGCCTTCTTGGAGTCCTTGAGTGGGGTGCTAGACAGTGCACCACGAGGGGACTCCATTGTTTTACTGGGGGACTTCAATGCTCACGTGGGCAATGACAGTGAGACCTGGAGGAACGGCCTGCCTGATCTGAACCTGAGTGGTGTTCAGTTGTTGGACTTTTGTGCCATGCACGGTTTGGAAATAACGAACACCATGTTTGAGCATAAGGGTGTCCATAAGTGCACGTGGCACGAGGACACACTAGGCTGCAGATCAATGATTGACTTTGTAGTTGTTTCATCTAGTAAGTAAAGTAAGTAAAATTTATTTATAAAGCACATTTAGACACAGCTACCACTGACCAAAGTTCTGTATGGAATAAGAAAAATAATAATAATAATAATAAATGAGCATTCAGTAATAATGAATAAAAGACAAATTTGGAAAATAAGCAAATGTGAAAAATAAATGAATGTTAAACCAAACAGAACCTACAACACAGACACGCAAGAACACAAGAAATAAAAGGATTAGGGGACTAGGAAAGCTAGTGAATAGAGGTTAGTTTTTAATCTGATCTACGACCATATGTCTTGGACACTCGGGTGAAGAGAGGAGCAGAGCTGTCAACTGATCACTACCTGGTGGTGAGCTGGATCAGATGGCGGGGGAGACCGGGCAGGCCCAAACGAGTAGTGAGGGTATGCTGGGAACATCTGCTGGAGGCCCCCGTCCGTTGGATCTTCAACTGTCACATCTAGCAGAGCTTCAACTGCATACCAGGGGAGGATGGGAACATTGAGTCCAAGTGGACCATGTTCCGCACCTCCATTGCTGAGGTGGCCGTGTAGAGCTGTGGCTGCAAGATTGTTTGTGCCTGTCGTGGCAGTAATCCCCAAACCCACTGGTGGACACCTGTGGTGAGGGGAGCTGTTGAGCTGAAGGAGTCCTGTCGGGCTTGGTTAGCCTGTTGGTCTCCAGAGGCAACTGACAGATACCGATGGGCCAAGCGGAATGCGGCTCTGGCAGTCACTGAAGCAAAAACTCAGTTGTGGGAGGAGTTCGGAGAGCCCATGGAAAGTGACTTTCGGTTGGCTTCGAAGAGATTCTGGCAAACCGTCTGGCAGCTCAGGAAAGGAAAACAGTGCTCTGTCCCTACTGTTTACAGTGAGGATGGAGTGCTGTTGACCTCAACTGGGGACATCATCCAACGGTGGAAGGAATACTTTTGAGGATCTTCTCAATCCCACCTTCATATTGTCCGAGGAGGACGCAGAGTCTGAGGGTACTTGGGAGGACTCACCTATCACAGGGGCTGAGGTTGCCGAGGTGGTTAAAAAGCTCCTTGGTGGCCAGGCTCCGGGGGTGGATGAGATTTGTCCTGAGTTCCTGAAGGTACTGGATGTTGTTGGGCTGTCTTGGCTGACATGCCTCTTCAACATTGCGTGGAGGTCGGGGACAGTGCCTCTGGATTGGCAGACTGGGGTGGTGGTCCCCCTTTTTAAAAAGGGGGACTGGAGAGTGTGTTCCAACTATAGGGGGAATCACACTTCTCAGCCTCCCTGGGAAAGCCTATGCTGGGGTGCTGGAGAGGAGAGTCCAGTCAAACCTTGGATTCAGGAGGAACAATGCAGTTTTCGTCCTGGCCGTGGAACACTGAACCAGCTCTTTACCCTTGCAAGGGTACTAGAGGGTGCATGGGAGTTTGCCCAATCGGGCTACATGTGTTTTGTGGACCTGGAGAAGGCTTACAACCGTGTCCCTCGTGGTGCCCTATGGGGGGTGCTTCGGGAGTATGGGGTTCAGGGCCCACTACTGCAGGCCATTCGGTCCCTGTATGACTTGAGCAGGAGTTTGGTTCGCATTGCCGGCAGTAAGTCGGACTCATTCCCGGTGCATGTTGGACTCCGCCAGGGCTGTCCTTTGTCACCGGTTCTGTTCATAAGTTTTATGGACAGAATTTCTAAGCACAGCCAAGTGGCGGAAGGTGTCTGGTTTGGTGGCATCAGGATCATGTCTCTGCTTTTTGCGGATGATGTGGTCCTGTTGGCTTCATCAATCTGTGACTTACAGCATGCGCTGGGACAGTTTGCAGCCAAGTGCAAAGCGGCTGGGATGAGGATCAGCACCTCCAAGTCCGTGGCCATGGCGCTCAGCCGGAAACAGGTGGAGTGCCTACTCCAGGTCAGGGGGGAGTTGCTACCTAAAGTGGAGGAGTTTAAGTATCTCGGGGTTTTGTTCACAAGTGAGGGTAAGGGGGAGCGGGAGTTGGACAGAAGGATCAGGGCCACGTCAGCAGTGATGCGGATGCTAAACCGGTCTGTTGTGGTAAAGAGAGAGCTGAGCCAAAAGGCAAAGCTCTCAATTTACTGGTCCATCTACGTTCCCACTCTCACCTCTGGTCATGAGCTATGGATAGTGACCGAAAGAATGAGATCGTGGATACAAGCGGTAGAAATTAGTTTTCTCCGCAGGGTGGCTGGGCTCTCCCTTAGAGACAGGGTGAGAGAAGCTTGGTCATTCGGGAGAAACTTGGAGTAGAACCGCTGCTCCTCCACTTCGAAAGGAGTCAGTTGAGGTGGTTTGGGCACCTTGTTAGGATGCCCCCTGGACGCCTCCCAAGGGAGGTTTTCTGGGCATGCCCCACCGGGAGGAGACCCCAGGGCAGACCCAGGACACACTGGAGAGATTACATCTCTCGGCTGGTCTGGGAACGCCTCTGTATTCCCTCGGAAGAGCTGGTGGGGAGAGGGAAGTCTGGGCTGCTTTGTTTGGACTGCTACCCCTGCGACCCGGATCCGGATAAGTGGTAGAAGATGGATGGATGGCATTTAATCCATCTGAAGCAGTGAACACACACGTGAGCAATGAGCGCACGCGCGCGCACACACACCCAGAGCAGTGGGCAGCTATGATACAGTGCCCGGGAAGCAGTTGGGGGTTAGGTGCCTTGCTCAAATGCACTTCAGCCCAGTCTCAGCCCAAGGCTGCCCCATGTTAGCCTAACCACATGTCTTTGGACTGTGGGGGGGAAACCAGAACACCTGGAGGAAACCCACACAGACACTGGGAGAACATGCAAACTCCACACAGAAAGGCCCTCATCGGCTGCTGGGCTCGAACCCAGACAGTGCTAACCACTACACCACCGTGCCGCCCAGTTTTATGGAAACCACACACAACAGTTTCATATAAAACTTGTTAAAACAGTTTTATTCGTCTAGTCACTGGTTGGACAGTTGGCAGTTGTAACCAAACAACTGTTTGAAATGTCTAACCCTCAGAGCTCAGATACTCATTCGGTCGAGGAGGATGTTTTCCAGTCGTGTCGCGTCCAGTAGAGCATCTTTCCTTTGTGTTAGATAATCTAAAACAGGGGTCACCAAACTCCGGCCCGCGGGCCAACTCCGGCCCGCCACCCCCCTTTGACCGGCCCCCCAGCCCCCCACCACTTGAACCAGCCCTATGAGACAATCCCCAAAAGTAGTCATGGCCTATTTTTTTTTAAATTGCTTTTTGGCAAATAACATGTCTGCATCTTGTATTTTGTTGATTTTATCAATTAAAATTGATATTTAGTTATAAAATGAACTATTCATATTTTCCGAATTTTCGTCATATGCTCGCGATCAAGCAGTGACAGGCAGCGCACGCGCAGAGAACTGTCAGTGTTCAGGACAGCAAAATGGCGAGTGGTAAGCGAAAAGCTGACAGAGAGTGCAGAGTTTTTAAAGAACAGTGGACCACCGATTATTTTTTCGTTCAGTGTAAGGACCGTGCAAGTTTGTCTTGTATGTAAAGAAAGTGTGTCGGTTTTCAAAGAATATAATCTGCGTCGTCACTACGAAACCCGCCACAAAGAGTATGCTAGTTTGCGAGGGCAAACGAGAAGACAGGATTCGGAGGATGAAATGCGGACTGGCTGCACAACAGAATGTATTCCTTCGCCAAACCCAGATCAACCAGGCTGTTGTCCGAGCTCGCTATAAGGTAGCTCACCTACTAGCTACCCATGGAAAGCCGTTTACTGATGGGGACTTTGTTAAAGTACGCATGCTTGCTGTGGCTGAGGAGGTGTGTCCCGACAAGAAGGATGCGCTCAACGCGGCGAGTCTCTCCGCACCTGCTATGACCAGGCGAACCGAAGATTTGGGGGACAATGTGTATGACCAGCTGAATGAGAGAGCGTCAGAATTCAAGTTTTTTGCTTTGGCCATGGATGAGAGCAATGACGTGCAGGACACAGCACAACTGCTGTGATCTATTGCTCATATTATAATTTCACTGTTTTTTTAAGTGTATTTATTTTATAGGCCTATTTATTTGACCTTTATTAAGTGCTGCACACAATTATTATTAATAATATCAACAGGCCTACCTACAATTTATAATTTTCCACTCACCTTTGCCAGTGTCAATCACCTCAACTAGGCAGATGTTTCTTACCTTGACAGCTTTGATGTTATTAAAATAAATAAATGGAATATCTGTGGTATTTCAAATTAAAACAAAGTGTGAAGACTCGATTACTACTTTTGCAAACCACTAGTAAAGATAAACAAATATGTGCCAGGAATCAAGTGTTGATACAGTAGTGGGGATACAGTAGTGTGGATGGCTGTGACAGGCTAGTAATCTCTACTACACAATGAGGCCTGCTGGTGGTCATATTTGTCTGGGTCATACAATTCTATGTTATATAGCTGACTCGACCCCGGCCCCCCATCACAGTCAGGAACGACAATGTGGCCCCCAGAGAAAAAAAGTTTGGTGACCCCTGATCTAAAAATACTGCAGATCAATATCGATTAGTTCTTATGCCTGATTAATATTCAGTCGTAGCTACTGTATATAGTAATGATGTAAAGTGAAAGCGCTGGTTCACTACTGTCCACCAGGCACCTAGCAGAGTTGCACTATAATAAATGTCATAGTGTTTCTGGCTCATGACGTGCCGTGTCAAAGAAAGGATTAAATATATGTTCATAACTGTGATGCGTATCTCACTATTGGTTTCACTGTCGCAAGACAATGTAGCAGTTTATTGATGTGAAATACACAACACTACACAAGTCGATGGTTCATATATTATTATTATTATTATATTTCGGCTGATTTTGTGCAAACATTTTGCTCATCTGTGTTACAGGTCACATGGAATTTTTCAACCTAGGTTAGAATTTTTAACCCAGTTCGTAATTTGCTACTTGTCTTAGGAAGACTTGCTATATATCTAGGGTTAGGATTTGGGAAGACTTTGTATTTTAAACTGCTTGATGATGTAATAAGATTGGACTCATTAATAAATTCAAAATATATATCACACCTTTCATTGCAATCAGTGTTGGTCTAGTGGTTAAGGTGTTGGGTTATGAATCAGAAGCCTCCGAGTTTGAATCCCTTCTAAGTATGAAAAAAGATATACGTTTTTAAAAAAAAAAAAAGCTAATTACAGCGCTTTCCCCAAGCGCAGATACACGGCACTTTGCCATGCTGTATGACATCAGTGCCATGCTATCACATGCATACCAAAAAAAAAAAATCAATACCATAAATTTCACAATGCAGAGTACTTTCTGCACCTAAATATCTCCAATTCCCCTCTGAAAAATGAGTCATAACTGTAGAAATAGAATGATATTGTAATATACTCTATAGGTCTTGACGATCCTGGTACTCAACCCAGAAGTGAAAATAAAATGCACTGACTGCCATTCGCAACCACACATAAAACCACGTTCTAGGTGCAGGTCACTAGTGGGTGCTGTTGCGTGATTGCCCTTGATTCTGTTCCTGGCATCCTGGGATTGGAAAATGAAGAGGCATGCTACAAAGCTGCCCAAAATGTACTCAACAGTCATATTGCTAGTATTCGAATTTCAGCTGCTATATTGTTCGATATGATTACATTTTTTGTTTGTAAGAAAATTAAATATTTCTCTGAATTGATTGTTTCCAGTGTTTTCATTTCAAATCTAATTTTTTCCCCATGCAAATTTGACAAGGTAAAAAACAAACAGCAAATTTAATAATGTTGAATTGTGCCTCAATCAAACCTAGATGCCACCAGAATGCACCATTTGAAGTCTCTAATTTCAAAATTTCCCAGGGGAGCATGGTCCCGGACCCCACTACAGGCCCCGGCTCTTACAGGCTGGGCTACACAACAGTAGCACCGCTCTGATATTTTTCTCTGGGGAAAGCCATGAATTAAGTAGATAGGAATTGCTGGGTTTCAGTCACGTGACTTTTCTTAGCGGTTTTACCGGAAGTGAAATAGTTGGTGGTCTAAATGCAAACAACGTGCTGCAAACAACTAGTGATAAGTTATCAGAGTATGCTCATAATCTAGAAGCCACTGCTCGCTTTAGATCTATTCAGAAGATTGCCATGTGCAATGGAATCGACCCCTACAGTCTGGGAAAGAAGGATTTGTCATACGATCTCGAAAACTACCCTTCAGTCGAGTTCCCCGACATCTCGAACTATCTGGTGTGGCAGACGTCCTTCTACACTGCAAAACAGATGAAAGTGTGGAGGAGTATGGAGGCTCACAACTTTTTTTTTTTTTGTATGTGGGTGGGTAAAGGATTTCGGTATCAAGTCGCTGCCGAATGAATCCTGTATTGTTTTTGCCCATGTAAATATTTAAGCTTTTCGTTCGCGTCTTTACAAGAAAGCGCTGCAAGTTGAAGAGTAAACAAACAACAGTTTGCTTGATTCTCACTTGTGTTGGCTCTTATCTCTCAGGTAAATCATTCACAAAGATCATCAGAAACCCCTTTAAAGACCTGGATTTTAGTTAAACAAGACGGAGAAGTGATCACGGCGCATTGTAACTGTACAGCTGGGGAAGAATTTTGTCGCAACCTTCATGCATATGGACTTTGTGAGGAGGAAACAAAGAAACAGCTGGGGACTTTAGCGCGTCATGACTAAAAAAAAAAAAAAAAGTACCGTAAAATAACGACACATGGCAAGAAAAGTACTAGGAAAAACACTAAGGGCATAGGTAAGAGGGAGATACAAACCTTTCACCAAGTGATCACTGCAAACTCGAGCATGCTTCGACTCCACTCCCTTCGATTTCAGTGAGAGATTCAAAAGCCACCTTTCTCGACGTCTTTTTGTGAAATCCTGTGTTGGTTCACCCTTTTTGATTAGTTCACGGGGAACCCTGAAGAAACTTTTATCAGTTTGACAGTTCGATTGATTTGAGCAACGCAAGCAGAAGGCATTTTTAATGCGAGTAATGCACCTTCTCTGTACAAATGCTTTGTCAACTGGGCTTTGGTAGACCACCAGCTAAAGTTTTGAATAACTAATGAGGCAGATGTGACGTCACGTCACGTGAAACCCAGCAATAGGCAGTCAGACAGACAAGAGGAAATACTAGGTAGGTTTAAACAGAGAGGAAGTGGATGGAAGAAAGAAATCACCCAGGTTGAAATTTTTTTAACTGTAACGTCTTTACTTTGTGTTTTTGCCTGAGTGTTTTCATATTATCAGGAATACTTTTTTTTAAATAATAATAGTCCATAATTCTTATTTAGTTTGCTTCTTTTTTCTTCAGACAGATTTGGCAAAGCGAATGGTCCCAAGGACACTTGAGATAAAACCGAGAGCTCCTCCCCCCCCGCAGATTGTCTCTTTAATTGTCTCGGTTGTTTAATTGAGATTTTTTACTTTATGGTCATGTCTGTAGCTTTGGCAGGTTTTTCAGGATCTGTGGTGGTTTCTGCTTCTGATGTTCATTCCAGTTAATTAAGCTCTGAAGTGTCTCCATTCTCTGATTGCGAAAAAGGCCAGTGAGTGCAGAGTACAAAAGAGACGCACTGCGGTGTGTCTCAGATAATTGATCATTATCATAATGTGAGCTGCTGTGATTTTCTTCTCATCTTTTGATGAAAGCGTGGATCTGATAGGACAGCTGGCGGTAGTGTTGGTGACCAAACCTGTCTAACGTAGGGGTGGGTGGAGCAGCCAGATTCTTATATCGGATAATTCTACAGTTGAACGCAAGATTTTCTAAGTTGTGCATATAAATATTAGGGGCATAGCACAGTGTCGCTGAAGGTGTCTGTCTGTCTATCCGTTTGGTGTGCTTACAGTAAATTTCTGAATGGATAGTATCTTCATCCTTGACTCTTGTATGCTGCATAAATGGGAATATATATATGTGTGTGTGTGTGTGTGTGTGTATGTATATATATATATATATATATATATATATATATATATATATATATAATATTTGAGAGTTAAAATTGACTGCAAAGTTGGCATTTGAGCTACCCTGCTGAGCTAGCCATCCCTGAGTGCGTGACATCACACGGGTTTTAAGACCAAGGCCTTTGACAGCTATAGACCAAAGCCAGACTTGGCAGGCGAGAGTGGTTGCAATAGCCTCTTCTTTCAGAGTTATTGGAGATTCTTTGGATTCCTCAGATAGTAATACATCTGACTGATAGTCCTGAAATTCTCCTGCCAAAGTCCTCAATTTTCCCGCCGTTGGACAAGATTCAGTTTTCGAATCAGATGGGATCCTACTTTGTTGCGAAAATTAGCACTATTCATTCTAAGCTGGACGCTGCATTGGCTGGGCTGGCAAGCATTCCCACGAGTGAGGCTGGCGTAGATTCAGGTGTGGAGCTATCAAGTTTCACAAAACTGACGGAAACGGAAGTGAGGGAGCTGATTGCTGGATGTAGTAAGAAAACGTGTAGTATCGATCCAATGTCGACATCCCTGATGGTTGCGTGTATTGATGTCCTGTTGCCAGTTATAACAAAGATAATTAATTTGTCACTAGAGATGGGGAGTTTTGCTGATGACTGGAAATGTGCTCTTGTCTTGTCTTGTTTCCTTTGCTGAAGAAGGTAGGCCTGGATTTGATATTATAGAACTACAGACCAACGAGTAATTTGCAGTACGTCTCCAAGTTGACGGAGAAAGCTGTTTTCAGCCAGTTGCATGCGTACATGACTTGCAACTCTCTCTATCCTGAGCTACAGTCATCCTATAGAGAGTTTCACAGCACTGAAACAGCACTATTAAAGGTAACGAATGATATCTTGATGAAGATGAACTCGCAAGAAGTCACCCTTTTGATCATGTTAGACCTTAGTGCCGCATTTGACACTGTCAATCACAGAATTTTACTTAGTCATGTCTCAGATGAATTTGGGATTGGTGGCAAGGCCTTGGAGTGGTTCAAGCCCTACCTTGAAGGCAGGGGCCAGTGTGTTTCTATCGGAGGGGGGGGGTCACTATCGCGACGGTTCAATTTGGACTGCGGTGTCCCTCAGGGGTCGTGTTTAGGACCTCTTCTTTTTGTCATTTACGCATCAAAGCTGTTTAAAGTGATTAAGAACGATCTACCTGAAGCTCATTGTTATGCAGATGATACTCAGTTGTATCTTGGCTTCAAACCGGATTCCAGTTCCTCACAAGAGGAAGCTATAAGTGCTATGGAGCGCTGTATCGAGGATACCAGATGCTGGATGATACATGACAGGCTCATGATCAATACTTATAGGAAAGCGTCAGCAGTTAAAGAAAGTAAACTCTGTAAAGGTAACTATAGGGAACGAATTGAGTCTAGCTCCAATGTAAAGAATCTTGGCTGCTGGCTGGACTCAAACTTGGGTATGTCAAAACACATTACGAACATCTGTAAAACAGCTTTTTCCATCTACACAATATAAGACGCATAAGGAAGTACTTGTCTAAAGACTGTCTAGTTACCTTAGTCCATACCTTTATTACAAGTAGGGTGGATTATTGCAATAGTTTGCTGTATGGTCTCCCTAAAGAGCAGATCGCCAAATTACAGCGTATTCAAAATGCAGCCGCAAGGTTAATACTGGATGTTGGCAAATATTCACACATTACTCCGTCGTTGTATCAGTTGCATTGGCTACCCATACACTATCATATCCAATTCAAAGTACTTTTAATTACTTTCAAGGCCATCCATGGCTTCGCAACATGCTATATATTTGTAAGCTTATCAACATCAAAGACAAATCGTCGTACATCCTGAGATCGAACAATGGCATTCTACTTAAGCATCCCAATGGCAAGATGAGAACAACCCATGGCACACATTCCTTCACAGCTGCAGCACCAATGTTATGGAACAGTCTTCCAATGTCAATTAGGACCATATAATTATTGACCGATTTTTAAGAGAGACTTAAAAACGTATCTATTCAAGCAAGCTTTTACTTAATTTTATAAATCTTATTTTGATTGTATTATGTATGGTTTTATAAGAGTCATATATGTATATTTTGTAATTATTTATGTATTTGGATACTTATATATTTTAATTGTAAAGCGCTATTGATCTGCCATTGCTAAATAGCGCTGTATAAATAATTATTATTTATTATTATTAATTGGAGTGTGTGTACATGCTACTGCTATACATGTAGAACTGTATCAGTTTGAACCATTGGAAAGTGAATCTGATAGTCACACGACGGCCACGGAGGCCCCACCTTACGAAATAAAGCCAGAGAACAAAGCCGTCTAGAGAATTGGATGGAATTGAACTGACCGTCTCGTGTGAGACTCATTAAAACAGGATGGTTGTTATAACTTATGCAACATACGTGTACATGCATGCATTTTCACTCATAAAACGTAAAAGGCTAATTAAATAATCAGATGAACTGAGACAATCACGTTCTGAAGCAAATTAAATAATCTTATATCGGTAACTTAAACACGCAATACAAGTTACATGTATTAATCTAAATGCAGGTAAACAACGAGTATTATTGTTGTTATGTAACCAAATGAGAGTTGCATCTTACCCGTCTGTGTTCTCGCTTCCTGAAGGGGGGGGGGGAGAAGCATTTCCAGCGGAGAAATCTGACAACTGGTCCACTCATTCTCCATTTTCTCCATACTGAGTACTCCGCCATTACTGCTTGACTCGCACTCCAGGAGAACTGGTGCAACTGAACTTGCTTTCCTTTTCTTGAAGTTTTCTTTTCCTTTAATTGTTGGTACTGCACCCTCTTTCAATACAGGCTTATAGCCAACGCTCCTCAACAGATCAGAGGTCTCGTATGAGTCATCAGTAAAATGGTCCCGTGAATTTCTCACAAAACGCGTCCAAATCTTTGCAGTTTGAACATTCTTGGGCCATGAATGCAATGTAAATCCACCTTCTGTCATGTTGCTGCACCCACCAGCAACACATCTACATGCCATGGCGATAAATTAGCTCAAAATAGAGGATCGGAGTTGCAGTCAGCTCTGTGTTTTAGTATAGCAGAAATGGTGATGAGACCGATAGACTTCCTGCTGTGACATCACAAATGTCAAGGTCATTCACTCAGACCGCTACCTATATGAATCACTTTAATTGTAAAAATTACTATGTTAGATTTATTGCTAAAGCTTAAAACTATTCCTGTGCCATTCTTGAGGTCTTAAGTCATTTATAAACGAAAAGTGAGGCCATGGTTCTGCGTATCTGCTTTAAGGATGGCTGTGGATGTTTTTCGTTAGATAGCTTTAGGTTTCAATCGCTAAGCTTGGTTTGCACTAGGGTTGGGCGGTATCCAAATTTTGATACCTTTAAACCGTCTCTGTGTTTTCCCGGGGTATACGGTATTACCGAGAAAAAAAATATTTTGTTTCGGCCTACTGTGTAACGTGCGCCTATGCCTCAAATGTACTATTTAAAAGCAGCATAGCGAGTTGTGTGCATTGTGGTATGGATTAAGCAGCAAAGCGAATTTTGTGCATTGATGAATGGATTAAGAGATATTTCAAAGCATCACGCAACTCTTCCTTCATCTTGAAAATAGCATTCAACTGTCGTTTACACATGTCTGCATTGAAACGCCATTTGCAGCACTATTTCACCTGCTCCATCAAAAAAAGTACACGATGAGCAGGATCATACCCTTTCAAGCATGGGAAATAAAAAAAGAAAAAGAATCAACCAACACCCAAGTCCGTTTAGACTGCGCGATAAACCATATTCTTCAGCGTAAATGAGGCGAACCTAATTCAAATGCGTGATAGCTGCACAAGGCAAAATCATATGGGCCCACGTCATGCCATGGCGGGGAAATTAATAATCAAATGGCCTTACCTTGCTTAAAACGTTGTCTTGATCACATAACTCCTTACAATTATTCCACTTAAATCCATACGGTTTAACACACCCAACAAAGATAGCAAGCGCATTGCTAATTCCCACCAGAAACCTAACAGTTTACACTACGATGTTTTCTTCCGTTTCTTCAGTAGATGACATTTCAAACGTTTATTACCCACATCCCAAATGTCATACGTTATATTATTTTACCTTGTTGTTACTCATGTAACCTACTCAAAACACAACTCATTGGAGAGATCTCGTGGAAGTGGAGTACCCCAGGCTATGGTGTGCCTTAGGGGACATATTAGATTTTTCGTTTGGTTTGAAACCAAAATACTGCCACACTGCCGATGTTTTATTTTTTTTTTGCCACTAACTCGTTATCTTGACTTGCCATCTTTCAACCGCGGTCTCAGTCTCTTTTTTTTTTAGATAGGACAGTATAGAGAGACAGGAAATGAGCGGGGGAGAGAGAGACAGGATCGGGAAATAACCTCGGGTCAGAATCGAACCCGGGTCCCCGGATTTATAGTACGGTGCCTTAGCCATCTGAGCCATGACACCCCCGGTCTCAGTCTCTTGCGAAGCTTTCTGTCAGACTCCAAAATGTCACGCAGGGTTGCCATGGTAACGACATAAACAACCCTGCACGCGATGAAAACTTCTTTAGGAAATTGATAGAATTAGTGAAAATACGATCACACAGTTATTCGGGATGATCTTCAATTTATTATTTTATATTATGACCTCATGTACTCCATATTTATTTAGATATTATATATTTTTTTAAAATGACGGTAATGAGACCGATACCGTTGGTACTTTTGGATACCTCGGGATACCTTCTTACCGTAATACCGCCCAACCCTAGTTTGCACTCAAGTCTCCATCACTGAACAGCTAATAACTTCATTTTAATACAATAGACTTTAAGTTAAAACTATAAGAGAGTCAGAAATGACCCTCATACTCATAAGCTCATCCATTATCCGTAACCGCTTATCCTGTTCAGGGTCGCAGGCAAGCTGGAGTCTATCCCAGCTGACTATGGGCGAGAGGCGGGGTACACCCTGGACAAGTCGCCAGGTCATCACAGACACACAACCATTCACACTCACATTCACACCTACGGTCAATTTAGAGTCACAATTAGTCTAACCTGTATGTCTTTGGGGGAAACCAGAGCACCACAGAGACTGGGAGAACATGCAAGCTCCACACAGAAAGGCCCCCTTCGGCCACTGGACTCGAACCCAGAACCTTCTTGCTGTGAGGCGACAGTGCTAACCACTACACCATTCCACCCCTTATATAAGCTCATAAGTTCCTGATAACATAGCTGCACTTTTTGTTTATATAGTATACGGCATACAGTCGATTTCTTCGAGAAGTGATTTATAATCGCACTATCTGGTGTCACGCACATGAGGATGGGTTCCCTTTTGAGTCTGGTTCCTCTCAAGATTTCTTATTCATGATCTCTCAGGGAGTTTTTTCCTTCCCACCCTCACCTCTGGCTTGCTCATTTGGGGTAAATTTATACAGTTTAAAAATTTATATTTGGGATTTACTGTATACATTTCTGTAAAGCTGTTTTCTCACAGTGTTGATTTGTTCAAAGCATAACAATTAAAATAGAATTGAAACGAATAGTATCTGGATTCAGATTTAATCCCGAAGTGGGTGTGGCCTGAAAATGGAAATGGTGGCACTGGTCTTGATCGTTCTTCAAACTCGGTGACAGGATTTTTTTTTTTTTTCACCTCACAGCAAGAAGGTTCTGGGTTCGAGCCCAGTGGCCGACAGGGGCCTTTCTATGTGGAGTTTGCATGTTCTCCCCGTGTCTGTGTGGGTTTCCTCCGGGTGCTTTGGTTTCCTCCACAGTCCAAAGACATGCAGGTTAGGTTAACATGGGGTGGCCATGGCTTGAAATTGGGCTGAAGGGCCTTTGTGCAAGGCACCTAGCCCCCAACTGCTCCCTGGGTGCTGTATAGGGCTGCGTACCTAAACGTAACATCAGGTACAGGTACTGGTACAGAGGTTTAGGTACAGGTCCGGACCTGTACCTGAACAATTTGACAAATTCTTCTGAACTACTTTAATAATGACAGAAACATTAATAAACTGTTGACAACTTGTCAGTATCTTTATTCAAAGAAAACCGAACATAACTAGGTTTCCTGCCTCACTTCTCAGTCACCCTCTCAGTCTCGCACTATAGTTAACTTGGGACAAAAAGTCATAAGTTATCTCACAGCGAGAAGTGACTACACTAGAGTACTACAGACTACGCGCAGTCCGCGGCCTTTAACTTACGCGGCAAAATTACACAAAGCAGCAAAGACTGCCAATGCCAGCAAAGGAAAAATGGCTGACCTGCTTTTGAGTCTTTTTGACCAATCAGAACGCTGGATCAGCCAAGCTCTCGCAATGTCTCATGAGACTGTGGCGAGAGGATCTCAAATCAAAGATGGCTCTGATTTCAAGTTTCAGCGTGGCATTTTACGTCTTTTCCAGTGCTAAATTTTCGTCTTTGTGGTAGGATTTACGCATCTTCAGTCACAAAATAAGCAGATACTTGGTGTAAATTTATATCGGTACAGTACCGGTACTTCATGATCCGGTATTTTGGACCTGTACCGAATCGATTTTCACGGTACAGTACCGGTACACAGTACCGGTACGCAGCCCTAGTGCTGTAGGATAGCTGCCCACTGCAATGGGTGTGTGTGTGTCCGTGCTTGTTGCTCACTTCTGCGTGTGCATGTGTGTTCACTGCTTCAGAGGGATTAAATGCAGAGAGGAATTTCACGGTGTTCTGTGCTTTTTGAGATTAAAGTCGTAAATTTGTGAGAAGAGAACTTGAATGTTCTCTGAGATTGTAAAGTAATAAATTTGTGAGGGGGAAAAAACTCAATTTCTGAGATTGAAGTGACAAATCTATGATGAACAAAAAGGGTTGTTGAGGGTTTGTTTGTTTTGTTTGTTTGTTTGTTTGTTTGTTTGTTTGTTTGTTTGTTATTGTGTTTGTCAAGGAACCAGATCAGTTTTCAAGGTTGAATCAACATAATCACACCACAGACTCCAGCCAAGTATTATTGGAAATGCAGTCTTTCCTCCTCAATTAAACAGTACAAAAGAATGAAGCACTAAGAGTTTTTTAACTACGTTTCTCAGAATGCACTGCAGCCAGGAAGCATGTGATTGTTGCGCTTCCAGGATGCAACAGGGGATGAATATATAAAGTACACAGCTTTGTTTATCCCTGTCCTATTTTTTTTTGTCTTAGCTGTTTTATAAATGTATAATTATCATGCAAGAGCAGTTTCCTGTTACTTTTGAGTGCCCAAGTGATCTGCCCAAGTGTCTGTTGCTTTGAAATGGCGGAGCTGAGAGTTCTGGGGGACGCAATCTTTCCTCCTTGTTTGTGCGATATGGACTTTCACGGACTGTTGAACACACGACTCGCACTGTAGTCTTTGCACAGTGGACAGTAATGCACTATTGCTTACAATGTTTACATTGTCTCTCTCTCTCACACACACACACACACACACACACACACACAAGGTTTATATTTATTCCCTTTTCATATACTGCCTCAATATGCACACTCAACTCTGCACTATGTGTCGTTTATTGTTTGTCTGTTGTGTCATTTATTGTCTGCAGTGTTGTACTCTTGCACTTTTATGTTGTAATGTAGATTTGTAGTCCTGTGGTGTTTAATGTAGCACCATGGTCCTGGAGAAACGTTGTTTTGTTTGAGCTGTGTACTGTACCAACTGTATATGGTTGAAATGACATTAAATAAACCTTAACCTTGAATATAAAAGAATAAAGTGATTGTTTTCAACTCGAGATTTTAAACTACATTTTTTTTTAATGCACTGCAGCCAGAAAGCATGTGATTTGTTGTATCGGAGAATATCGGAGTTTAATTTCTCATAAATTTGTCACTTGTTTTTCATCCCCCCTGGCTGAAAGGCCTGAAGGGGGATTATGTCATGGTGATGTCCGTCCTGGAAAGGGTGCCCACCTTCTGAAATCAACTCCTCTCACAATTTTTGAAGGAATTTCACTAAACTTGACAGGATTCTTTTGTTATATGTCGGTAATACGCATATTGTAATTTCGTTAAATGTAGTCACATTTTACCAGAGTTACAGCCCTTGATTTAACAAAATTATAATTTGACAATTTCATGAGTGTGTTTTCCTTCTGAAATCAACTCCTCTCACAATTTCTGGAGGAGTTTCATGAAACTTGGCAAAAGGCCTTGTTATATGTCGGTAATACGCATATTGTGATTTCGTTCAATTCGGTCACATTTTACCAGAGGTACAGCCCTTGATTAACAACCTTGTACTTTCACAGTTTCATAAAGGTGTGTTTGCCTTCTGACATCAACTCCTCTCACGATTTTTGGAGGAATTTCACCAAACTTGGCAAAAGGCCTTGTTATATGTCGGTAATACGCATATTATGATTTCGTTCAATTCGGTCGCGTTTTACCAGAGTTACAGCCCTTAACCTTGTACTTTCACAGTTTCATGAAGGTGTGTTTGCCTTCTGACATCAACGCCTCTCACGATTTTTGGACGAATTTCTCGAAGCTTGGCAAAAGGCCTTGTTATGACGGTAATACGCATATTGCGATTTAATTTCGTTTGTGAAAATTTTACCAGAGTTTTGACCTTTGATTAAATAACTTGTACTTTGACAATTTCATGAGGGTGTACGTTCTTTTGAAATCAACTCCTCTCACAATTTGTGGAGGAATTTCACCAAACTTGACAGAAGGCTTTGTTATGTGACAGTTGTACGCATATTGAAATTTCATTTAATTTGGGCAAATTTTACCAGAGTTATGCCCTTGATTATTAACAAACTTGTACTTTGGCAATTTCATCAAGGTGTGCTTGCTTTCTGAAATCAGCTTCCCTCACAATTTTTGGAGGAATTTCATGAAACTTGGCAGGATTCTTTCTTATATGCCAGTAATACACTTATTGTAATTTTGTTCAATTCAGTCACATTTTACCAGAGTTCCCAGCAGGGGATATTGTGCTCTCGGAGCACTCTTGTTTTTTAAATCTCTGAGTGTCTTCAGGAACTGTAGGTTTTTTTTTTTTCGTTTTTTTTTAATATGTCATCATAACATGCTATGTTTTAAAGTTTTTTTTTTTCTCCCAGTGTCGAAAGGCTTCATCTCTCTGAAGCTCCTTGACTCCATACTACTGTGCAGTGTTATAATTGACCTTCATTAGAAATTGTTCAGTAACAGATGGTTGTTGTTTTTGTTTTTTTTTCCTCCCCTCTGGTAGGTTTTTGGCTGAGTTTCATGAAGACTTCTTTCCAGAGTCTGCGTACGTGTCTGCCACTGAAGCGCATTACTGTATGAAGCAGCCGAGGCCCGTCTGCTGAGACTGAACTCGTCACTTCGCCTCTGTCCTTCATGGCTTCTGAGATCCTTTCACTGTTTGTGACTCGAGCCTGGAGCTTGCTTTGTCCAATTTTCCTCTCTCTAAACTGATCTTTCGGACATGGAGACTCCAGAAAGGCTGTCTTCATGCCATGTTTCAGCTTGCTGCTTGTGTGGATAGATGGAAGACGCTACCTGTTTTTCCTTTTGCTCAAACCAAATGCTTGACTTTCCCTTCTCCAGACCTCTGCACTGCAGTCCCTCTTCAAGCTTCTCGCTTTTCCTTCTCTCTTTGCAGCTCAAGCAACCAGAACGACTGTATTTGGACTTGTGTGAACGATGGAATTGGTCAGTTTGTGACTTTGTTTCTTCCTACAAGTTGGGATTGTTATTAATGAACGCAAAGGCAATTTTTTTTTTATTATTTTTTTATTGCTCGCTCTCGATGCTGTAGCAGTTCCTAGCGTAGAATTTCCCCAAAAAAGTTACCTTTTTAGCAGGAGATTGATGGTTTATGCCTTTGATTTAACTGTGTGAACAATGTACTTGCTAGATTAGCCTGTGTTTTGTTTTTTTGGATGCACATTGATAACCAAAACGCAACAATAAGCTTGCCATCGTTACATTTTTATCGACACGTGGTTGTCTATTGAAATCGAATTGCTCTGTATTGTGTAATACTAGCAACCGTTCAACCCAATGAATAGATGTTACTGAATGAAAATAAATGCTGTTAAACACCGTGTTTAGAATTAAGATTTTGTTTTAGCCTAGATTACCTCAAAATTCAGCCAACCTCGTTAACATCTGAATCGGAGAGAAAGAACTCAGGCGCCTCAGTTGCTGGCTTTAGGGCATTCTACGCCATAGTTCGAAGGAATATGATCTTAAATTGCAAAAGGACTGAACTGGGCACATGTACTCCGTACATCTAATTCCTTAAACACCGAAGCACAAAATCTCATCTTTGGTCTGCTTTCTTTCTGAAGTCCTTACCTTATATTTATAAAGCCTCTCAGAGTAAGAGCACTGATTGAGGATGAAACATGAAAATGATCCTTTTCCTCCTCAGAGCCTTTATAAATATGATGAGATATGATATGGTCTTGTGTTATGCTGTTCTCAAAGAGCAAATCCACATGCCAGTTAAGTTCCTATTTATTAATATAAATCCATGACTTGAACATGAAGTGAACATTTTTTTTTATTTTGTATATTTCACAATTTGTCCAATGTACATAGTTTTCACGCTCTGTTGTGCATTTCTTGCCTCCTTGTATAATAAACCTCTGCAGAATCAGACACTGTTCTGTTTGTTTGTTTTTTTTAATGAACTGTAGTGGAATTGTTTCGTAAAAGTCTCAGATGTTGCGATAAAATCGAGATGAAGTAAAGCCTGTGTAGAACACACGTACAACAGACATTTTAAAGAGAATGTTAAAGAAGCCTCTTTGTGGGTTAAGAGCTCATTGTGTAGCTTAATGTGCCCGATCGGATCTGAGAAGAGAGAGGTCAGGCAAAGGGAAACCCAAATGACCCCATGAAAGGTAAGTGTCCCATATCTGGATTAGGATTACACTGGTCAACAATTTGTAATATCAGATCATTTTCCTCAATAAATAAGTGACCAAGTATAATATTTTTGTCTCATTTGTTTAACTGGGTTCTCTTTATCTACTTTTAGGACTTGTGTGAAAATCTGATGATGTTTTAGGTCATATTTATGCAGAAATATAGAACATTCTAAAGGGTTCACAAACTTTCAAGCACCACTGTAAGTCATTCAGCAGGGACAGACATGCATGGAAAAATGACCAGTTTAATGAGAGGAAATACATTGTTGTACAGTTCCAGGCAAAACCGAAGGCAATCCTGATTTAAGCCTATCCAGCAAGATACTGTGTGCCTGAAGTTGGCTCATTTATCTACTCCCATGTCTTCCAGCAGCACCAGGGGTACACTGGGATTTAGAAGCAGAGTTCTCGTTTCATGGACGTCACTGTGGGAACAGTACAATTCAGTTTGTGTTATTTTCTGTCCAGTCCTTCTCAGGACTGATATCATGGAACTATGATTACAACAAGTTAATGTTCGAAAGTCAGTAGGCCTCATAGTCAGGCTGTTAGAGAAATTGTTCACGTTGTGATAGAAGCATGAAATTTGGTACACTAGCTTAAGTTGATGTATATAATAATTCTAGATATGGGGGCATTTCGAATTCGGCTTCTAAACCCCGGAATACGCATGTGCAAAATCGACCCAACATGAAAACAAGCCTAAACAAATTTTCTTTGGTTTTCGAAGTATTTTTATAAGATTGCTTACAAAAAAATGACATGTTGATTTAATGTCTCGTCTCGTCTCGTCTCGTCTTCTTCCGCTTATCCAGGACCGGATCGCGGAGGCAGCAGTCTAAGCATGGAAGCCCAAACTTCCCTTTCCCCAGACACCTCGGCCAGCTCCTCGGGAAGAACACCGAGGCGTTCCCAGGCCAGCCGAGAGACATAGTCCCTCCAGCGTGTCCTGGGTCTTCCCCGGGGCCTCCTCCCGGGGGGACATGCCTGGAACACCTCCCCAGGGAGGCGTCCAGGAGGCATCCGAAAAAGATGCCCGAGCCACCTCAGCTGGTTCCTCTCGATGTGGAGGAGCAGCGGCTCTACTCCGAGCTCCTCCCGAGTGACTGTGCTTCTCACCCTATCTCTAAGGGAGCGCCCAGCCACCCTGCGAAGGAAACTCATTTCAGCCGCTTGTATCCGCGATCTTGTTCTTTCTGTCATTACCCAAAGCTCATGACCATAGGTGAGAGTCGGAACGTAGATCGACCGGTAAATTGAGAGCTTCGCCTTTTGGCTCAGCTCCTTCTTCACCACGACGGACCGGTAAAGCGACCGCATCACTGCGGAGGCTGCACCGATCCGCCTGTCGATCTCACGCTCCATCCTTCCCTCACTCGTGAACAAGATCCCGAGATACTTAAACTCCTCCACTTGAGGCAGGACTTCTCCACCAACCTGGAGAGGGCAAGCCACCCTTTTCCGGTCGAGAACCATGGCCTCGGACTTGGAGGTGCTGATTCTCATCCCAGCCGCTTCACACTCGACTGCAAACCGCCCCAGTGCATGCTGAAGGTCCTGGTTTGAAGAAGCCAACAGGACAACATCATCCGCAAAAAGCAGAGATGAAATCCTGTGGTTCCCAAACAGGATTCCTTCCGGCCCCTGGCTGCGCCTAGAAATTCTGTCCATAAAAATTATGAACAGAACCGGTGACAAAGGGCAGCCCTGACGGAGTCCAACATGCACTGGGAACAGGTCTGACTTACTGCCGGCAATGCGAACCAGACTCCTGCTCCGTTCGTACAGGGACCGGACAGCCCTTAGCAAAGAGCCCCGAACCCCATACTCCCGAAGCACCCCCCACAGAATACCACGGGGGACACGGTCGAATGCCTTCTCCAGATCCACAAAGCACATGTGGACTGGTTGGGCAAACTCCCATGAACCCTCGAGCACCCTATGAAGGGTATAGAGCTGGTCCAGTGTTCCGCGACCAGGACGAAAACCGCATTGTTCCTCCTGGATCCGAGGTTCGACTATCGGTCGAATTCTCCTCTCCAGTACCCTGGAGTAAACTTTCCCTGGGAGGCTGAGAAGTGTGATTCCCCTATAATTGGAGCACACTCTCCGGTCCCCTTTCTTAAAAAGAGGGACCACCACCCCAGTCTGCCACTCCAGAGGCACTGTCCCCGACCGCCACGCGATGTTGCAGAGGCGTGTCAACCAAGACAGCCCCACAACATCCAGAGACTTGAGATACTCAGGGCGGATCTCATCCACCCCCGGTGCCTTGCCACCGAGGAGCTTGCAAACCACCTCAGTGACTTCGGCTTGGGTAATGGACGAGTCCACCTCTGAGTCATCAGCCTCAGTCTCCTCAGTGGAAGACATGACGGTGGGATTGAGGAGATCCTCAAAGTATTCCTTCCACCGCCCGACAATGTCCCCAGTCGAGGTCAACAGCTCCCCACCCGCACTGTAAACAGTGTTGGCAGAGTACTGCTTCCCCCTCCTGAGGCGCCGGACGGTTTGCCAGAATTTCTTCGAGGCCGACCGATAGTCCTTCTCCATGGCCTCCCCGAACTCCTCCCAGTTCCGAGTTTTTGCCTCCGCAACTGCCCGAGCTGCAGCACGCCTGGCCTGCCGATACCCGTCGGCTGCCTCAGGAGTCCCGGAGGTCAACATGGCCCGATAGGACTCCTTCTTCAGCTTGACGGCATCCCTTACTTCCGGTGTCCACCACCGGGTTCGGGGATTGCCGCCACGACAGGCACCGGAGACCTTGCGGCCACAGCTCCGAACAGCTGCGTCCACAATGGAGGTAGAGAACATGGTCCACTCAGACTCAATGTCCCCCGCCTCCCTCGGAAGCTGGGAAAAGCTCTCCCGGAGGTGGGAGTTAAAGACCTCCCCAACAGAGTGCTCGGCCAGACGTTCCCAGCAGACCCTCACCATACGTTTGGGCCTGCCAGGTCTGTCCAGCTTCCTCCTCCGCCAGCGGATCCAACTCACCACCAGGTGGTGATCAGTTGACAACTCAGCCCCTCTCTTCACCCGAGTGTCCAAGACATAGGGTCGGAGATCAGATGACACGACTACAAAGTCGATCATCGACCTCCGACCTAAGGTGTCCTGGTGCCACGTGCACTTATGGACACCCCTATGCTCGAACATGGTGTTCGTTATGGACAAACTGTGACTAGCACAGAAGTCCAATAACAAAACACCACTCGGGTTCAGATCGGGGAGGCCGTTCCTCCCAACCACGCCCCTCCAGGTGTCACTGTCATCGCCCACGTGAGCATTGAAGTCCCCCAGTAGCACAATGGAGTCCCCAGTCTGAGCACCCCTCAGTACCTCTCCCAGGGACTCCAAGAAGGCCGGATACTCTATACTGCTATTTGGCCCGTAGGCACAAACAACAGCAAGAGCCCTCTCCCCAATCCAAAGGCGCAGAGAGGCGACCCTCTCGTTCACTGGGGTAAACTCCAACACATGGCGGCTGAGCTGGGGAGCTATAAGGAAGCCCACACCAGCCCGCCGCCGCTCACCATGGGCGACTCCAGAGAAGTGGAAAGTCCAGCCCCTCTCGAGGAGCTGGGTTCCAGAGCCCAAGCTGTGCGTGGAGGTGAGCCCGACTATCTCTAGCCGGTACCTCTCAACCTCCCGCACAAGCTCAGGCTCCTTCCCCCCCAGCGAAGTGACATTCCATGTCCCAACAGCCAGCCGCTGTGTCCGGGGGTCAGGTCGTCGAGGCCCCTGCCTTCGACTGCCACCCAATCCACACTGCACCAAACCCCTACTGCTACCTCTGTGGGTGGTGAACCCACAGGAGGTCGGGCCCACGTCGCCTCTTCGGGCTGAGCCCGGCCGGGCCCCATGGGCAAAGGCCCGACCACCAAGCGCTCGCATACGAGCCCCAACCCCGGGCCTGGCTCCAGGGTGGGGCCCCGGCTGCGTCCTACCGGGCGACGTCACGGTCCTGGATTTTTTCTCCATAGGGGTTTTTTGGTGAACTGCTCTTGGTCTGGCCTGTCACCTAGGACCTGTCTGCCTTGGGAAACCCTAACAGGGGCATAATGCCCCCGACAACATAGCTCCTAGGATCATTCAAGCACACAAACCCCTCCACCACAATAAGGTGGCAGTTCTAGGAGGGGGATTTAATGTCTATCTCATTGTAATCAGTAAGGTGTTTTCAATATTTTCATATCACATGATCATATGAATCCATATTAACAGCTAAAACTTTGAACTGCAAAAATGCTCTTCTGGCAGCCTTTTTATTTACTTAATACTGTATCCCTATGTCACGTGATATCTTTGAAAACAAACAAGAAATTCTCAATTTGTGAGATTTAATGTCTATCTCACAAATTGAGAATTTCTTGTTTTCAAAGATATCACGTGACATAGGGATACAGTATTAAGTAAATAAAAAGGCTGCCAGAAGAGCATTTTTGCAGTTCAAAGTTTTAGCTGTTAATATGGATTCATATGATCATGTGATATGAAAATATTGAAAACACCTTACTGATTACAATCCCTGCCACAGAAGCATAACGCTGTACGCTGAAGATTAGCCTCCATACATTTACATTGACCCGAACACCCTTTCTTGCAACCACAATGAATCATCTCATCTCATCTCATTATCTGTAGCCGCTTTATCCTGTTCTACAGGGTTGCAGGCAAGCTGGAGCCTATCCCAGCTGACTACGGGCGAAAGGCGGGGTACACCCTGGACAAGTCGCCAGGTCATCACAGGGCTGACACATAGACACAGACAATCATTCACATTCACACCTACGGTCAATTTAGAGTCACCAGTTAACCTAACCTGCATGTCTTTGGACTGTGGGGGAAACCGGAGCACCCGGAGGAAACCCACGCGGACACGGGGAGAACATGCAAACTCCACACAGAAAGGCCCTCGCCGGCCACGGGGCTCGAACCCGGACCTTCTTGCTGTGAGGCGACAGCGCTAACCACTACACCACCGTGCCGCCCCATAATGAATCAAATGCCCCCGTATCTAGAATTGTTATATACATCAACTTGAGCTAGTGTGACAAATTTCATGCTTCTATCACAAAACAAACAATTCCATGTTTTTTTTGTTGCTTAACAGCCGGACTATTATTCATCAAAGATGTTAACAGTCAGACTTGATTGCAGAGTGTATGCAAATTCTACCGTCCTTTTCCTTACTCATCTGTTTTATCTTTAACATATTTGGATGATCATTTACAGCATTTGTCCTTTTCGAGTGTGACCTACAGACGTAGTTTTTTTTGTTTGTTTTTGTAGTCTCCAACAAAAATCCTATCTTCATGCTAGTACAGATAGGTCAGACATGTTCAATGTTTTGATACAGCAATAAAAAGAGTAACATATATAATATAAAACCTCATACGCTCATGTCTAGTTGTAAATTTGAGCATAGTATTGTAAGAACCTGGAAAAAATGCTTGATTTGCAGCTAAATAGTCAAAATGATTATAGCATTGATGATTATAGCAAGGAGAGTAGAATATATACCAGATAAAAGTGTGAACACACCTTTGAATTCAATGTTTTTTCTTTATTTTTATTAATTAAAAGACATTTCTTCATGTCTTAAAGTAATAACGGATATCATTTCTCTTTACGTAGTTCTTGACATAATATTGTACGGCTTATTATTGTGTTGAACAGGACTATTTACTGCATTTTTATTATTTATTGTTTACCGTTTGATCTCAAACACATTAAGAAGGCAAGAAATTACACTAACTTTAGACGAGGCACATCTGTTAATTGAAAAGCATTCCAGGGAACTACCTCATGAAGCTGGTGAAGATGATGCTAATAGCATGTCAAGCATCATCAAGGTAAACCCTGGCTATGTTGAATAATCTAAAACATGAAACATATTTTGTCAGAAATATGAAATGTATTTCCAAGTTTTGATGTCTTCAGTGTTCTACAATGTAGAAAATAGTCAAAATACAGAAAACCTATGAATAAGTAAGGGTGTACAAACTTTTGACTGGCACTGCAGGTAATAAGGTCATTTGTAAATGTAATTTCGAAATGTGAATTAAAATGCATGGATATAGATCTCAGTCAGCTCATTAATCTGGCAATTAAGTTATGTTGGATGACAGTTTCATGAATTTCACACAGATTCATTCATTCATTCATTCATTCATTCATTCGTACATCATTCCTTGTGCTCCATTCGACTTTGTGTCGATACAACACTGCTGAATTTTGGCGAAAGTAAATACACTCACCGGCCACTTTATTTGGAACACCCAGTCATCCACCTGCTGTTTTTTGCAGTTCTCTAATCAGCCAATCTCTTGACAGCAGCACGATGCATCAAATCATGCAGATACAAATCAAGCGCTTCGGTTAATGTTCACTTCAAACATCTCATCTCTCATCTCATCTCATTATCTCTAGCCACTTTATCCTGTTCTACAGGGTCGCAGGCAAGCTGGAGCCTATCCCAGCTGACTACGGGCGAAAGGCGGGGTACACCCTGGACAAGTCGCCAGGTCATCACAGGGCTGACACATAGACACAGACAACCATTCACATTCACACCTACGCTCAATTTAGAGTCACCAGTTAACCTAACCTGCATGTCTTTGGACTGTGGGGGAAACCGGAGCACCCGGAGGAAACCCACGCGGACACGGGGAGAACATGCAAACTCCACACAGAAAGGCCCTCGTTGGCCACGGGGCTCGAACCCGGACCTTGTTGCTGTGAGGCAACAGCGCTAACCACTACACCACCGTGCCGCCCACTTCAAACATCAGAACGGAAAAAATTGCGATCTCAAAGTGTGACTATCTTTCACTGTGGCATGGGGACTGGTTTGAGTATTTCAGAAACTGCTGATCTCCTGGGGTTTTCACACACAACAGTCTCTAGAGTTTACACAGAATGGTGCGAAAAACAAAAAACACTGAGTGAGTGACAGTTCTGTGGGTGGGGAAAAAAACGCCTTGTTGATAAGAGAAGTCAGAGGAAAATGGCCAGATTCGTAATTCAAGCTGCCAGGAAGAATCTAGCAACTCATAGCAACTCTTTACAACCATGGTGAGCAGAAAAGCATCTCAGCATGCAACAGAAGAGCACATTGGGTTCCAGTCCTGCAGCCAAGAACAGGAATCTTAGCATCAAGAACAAGTTCCTTTTAAAGTGGCTGGTGAGTGTATCTTTTCTTACGTCATCATTATTATTCCATGCTGTCCTTTTGATTCCCATCAGATTATAATGCCAGAGTTCAGCTCTCCTTACTGTCCATATAAACTCAAGATGGAGAAGCTTAGCTCTCTTGAGTCCTCGCTAATTTAAGCCTTCCCTAACGTAGTTGCACGTGTTGTTCTTGTTAAACAATGACAGAACTCTAACCCCTTACGTGGACACGTTCAACATGTCTCTGATCGATGATGTAAGCTAAAATAAATTCCAAATGACCATTTCCCATCACTCTGCACCAAGATGGCCCCCCAGTCCCGTAATGGTTGCTCTCGGTTCACACAGAACGTCTCTCTCCATTATAATAAGCCAAATGGACAGAGTGCTAAGTGCTAATTCAATCGGAATGCCATCACAGGGGCAAAACGAAGCACTTACAAAGGAAATTGGAGCTGCTCTCCTCAGCCCTGTGGTATCAGATAGCGGAGAAATTTCAGACCTGCCGCACGTCTGGGGCTACGCTAAACTGATTTCCCCCACCCAATCCTCTTGATATCAATTCCTCTTGATTCGATTTAAAATTAGAAGGTCTGCAAATGCATCTGGAGCTCATCTGTCGGTTCGTCCACTATCTCCACTATCATTCTCTCTTCGTTCCTTTCTTGTTGTGTCGGCGGCTTCTGTGCCTGAGCTGAAATCTTGGATTTGTGGGCATCAAGCATGGAGTCCAGGGCTGCTGCTGAGACGTCTCTAACCGCAGCAGACGTAGGATGGATGGAGGAACCTGTCCAGATGCCAATGTGAGTGTTTATCATTTACCTTTTTTTGATTAAAGGTGGACGACAAACAATAACATCTGTAAATAATGTCCAAAACAGTAATATCCAGGATTATTAGTTTTCATCGAGTTGTTTATCTCCAAATCTCCAGCTCAAACAATAGCCAATGAATTCCAAGGCTTGATGTTGACTTTGTTTTCTCATGGAGTGTCGCTCTACAGGACAGTCGTATTCAGAGTCTGCTCGTTGACTTCTATTGACTTTCTTGACCAAATCACTGCTAGGTAAATCGAGCCAGCTTTAAAAGTCGGACCACCCAAAACCAGGATGATTACTGATCCTTCCTTTCCTTTACCATAGCTATTGTCATGATGTTATGTTGTGTGTTTGGCTTTGATTTAGTCAAGAGGTAGTCAAGTCGATCCTGATCCACTGCAGCATTTTGAATGTTCAGCTTAGCTTGATGATTCATCATTTTGTTCAACCGAATATGTTCGCTGGCTTTGGCAGGGGGTGGGGATGATGAAACATGCAGTGATCATCTTGGGATGTATTCGGAATGCCAAGTGTTTCTTTTGAATACTAATAACCAACTGAACCAAAGGCGTTTGCATAACCCCTCTTATTGTGTACTTCAGGGCTCATATGATGCAAAATCTATATCCTAAGCCATCTGAATCGATAGATAGAAAAGGCTGATTACCTGCATGTGTCTGTAATAGCTGTATAAAAGCAAGAAAATTTGGACTAAATCACTTTTCTCGCACTTTGGTATATTTTTGTCACAGGAACGCTGCTTAGATGTTTGCATTCCTACAACCCCTTAATCATTATCTGTGCCTCAGGACTCTTTGCTTTAGTACGACACAACAATCTGAGCTTAAGGGAAAATGAAATCCGCACTACTTTTTCCCTCCTACCTAGAACTCACAATATATGTGACAAGTACTGTATGTGTAGCGTAGTAGACCATAAACAATATTTTTGTCCAGTCCACACTACTTGTTTTTCAAATGTGCTACTTTTTCCATATTATCAAGAAAACTATGTAATGGCTTCCACTAATGCACTGTTAATAGCATATAGGGTCGATGTTGGGCTCACTGTAAGTGAGACAATGAACAAACAGCGTATTTGTGCTCATGACACCGATCTTGGTGTAATAAATATCATGAGCTTACAACCACTTGGCTCTGAAGTGATTAAACAAGCCACACGATTTGAAATAAAATGCGTCTTTTCTGACAGATGCACAACTTCAGAAATTGTGAATTAGCCTTTATGTCAATTGTAGTCGATAAGACGAAATATATTTATTGTCCAGTGTTGGATTCTTTACCTTTGCACGACAAGTATGGGAAGCCTCTAGCTATCAGTTTATCACACGTTTAGCCTCAAGTTATTGTTTGGCTCAAGACAGCTTGTGCAAATTTGTGAACACGTGAAGGCATCATGCACAGACTTTCGCTCAGGTGTCCGCCAGCATAAATGTAACGTAAACGTGTGCACTAGGGGACAGTGTTGGACATACAGTACCAACTCCAAATGTACAGAAAATGAAAGTCTTGTAATAGAGTAAAGTAGCCTTGAGTGAATGTGCGAATGAGGAATTTAGCTGTACATAGAGAACATTGTAGAAATATTACACTGAATTTTACTGACAAATACATACAAAGGGCATGCATACCTCCAGTTATCATGGTCTTCTTCTTGATCACTGAGCCTCTGTTAGCTGTGCCTACCAATATCCATCCATTATCCGTAACCGCTTATCCTGTACAGGGCAAGCTGGAGCCTATCCCAGCTGACTACAGGTGAAAGGCGGGGTACACCCTGGACAAGTCGCCAGGTCATCACAAAGCTGACACATGGAGACAAACAACCATTCACACTCACATTCACACCTACGCTCAATTTAGAGTCACCAGTTAACCTAACCTGCATGTCTTTGGACTGTGGGGGAAACCGGAGCACCCAGAGGAAACCCATGCGGACACGGGGAGAACATGCAAACTCCGCACAGAAAGGCCCCCCCCGTCAGTCACTGGGCTCGAACCCAGAACCTTTCTTGCTGTGAGGCGATAGCGCTAACCACTACACCACCGTGCCGCCACTAGCTCCAGCTTGCCCACGATCCTGTACTAGATAAGTGGTTACAGATAACAGATGGCTGGATGAGTGTACTTCTCCATGATCGAGTCAGTACAAAAACATTTTAGAGTTCCAAACATTCGTTTTCCAGCACAAAATTAAATGTTACAGAAAAAAACAAGAGTTTATATCTGAGCAGCATATTCCATAAGAGAGCACTTTTCAGATTAAAAAAGAAAACATAATGAAGGCTGCTGGATTTTGGTGCAAAATTAAGAAGTGTGACAGTCAAAGTGTCCAGAAGAACTGTGGCTGCTTCTGTAAGATGCTCAGTAAAACCTACAGCTCATTTCCTTATAAAACTCCACTCACTGTACCTCAGACTACTAATTTCTTTTTTTAAAGCAAAGGGTCGTCTCGCACCAAACACTGACTTTGTTTCATTTATTATGGCTTACTGTTTGTAGTATTTTTTTTAATGCTGAAACATTTCATTTCATTATTTCTAAGCCATTTTTTGGTCTACAGCATTTCTTTACATGTGCCTAAGATTTTGCACAGAACTGTGGTGTGTGCGCGCGCGTGTGTGCGTTGGTCAGAAGTTTGATTCATTTCCAATAACAGCAGCTTTCACAGCAGTTCCAGCTGTAATTCAAATTACATTTACATTAATGCACTTGTTCCAATATGTTATAATTTCTTTAACAATTCACAGAAACGTGTATGATGGTATACGATATATGATAATCTAAAATTACCAATAAACAACTACAAAAAAAACCACAATCATTGATCTGAAGCTTTGTGTAAGGAAAAGCTTACAGTGTCGGCATTGTTTTTAACATTCGGAGGACATGGGAACATCTTCAGTCCGGAGGGATCAATGATTTCTTGGTAGCAAGCAGCATTATTTTTTATCTTATTAAATCCAAGATGAAGAGAAAAGAGAGGCTGGTGATAGCTGTTGTAGCACCAGTGATGATAGGAACTAACTTGTTTCACGGAGGTTCCATGATGTTAATCGTAACTAAAAATGGGTAAAATGTATGTTGTGTCGTTTATTGATACATAAGATAATACATACATACATTTCATTTTATTTTATTTTATTTTATTTTTTGCTGCACTGTCACTTTAATGTAAGAGGAGAAAATGAAATGGAGAGGAAATCAATAAATTTGCCCAGGCCTTAAAAGCTGAAAACCTCCAAAGAGCCTTACAGAGGGTGCTAGTTCATGTGTTTACCGGCTTTGTGTTTCTCTCTCTTTTATATTTTAAATATGGATCACGGTGTGGCCCAAGGCCACTGGACGTCCTCCTTTC
The DNA here is from genome assembly GCF_027579695.1 of Neoarius graeffei. Lineage (NCBI taxonomy): Eukaryota > Metazoa > Chordata > Actinopteri > Siluriformes > Ariidae > Neoarius > Neoarius graeffei. The sequence goes on from NC_083586.1 coordinate 34,806,912, forward strand.
ATTAAGCAGAAATGAAAAAAAAAAAGAAATTATTTTCCTCATGTCTTTATTGAAATAAACTAATGACCATCATTTCTTAGACAAAGCAAAGTCTGTCTTAATGGTGGAAAGAGGAATTTTTTCTTTACTTGTGTAGTGCAGGATGGAGTGTGTTAATGAAGCCATCAATCCTCTTTATCCTCACAACCAAGTCTGTGATTGTCCTCCATTTGAAGACGCTTTAGTTTTATTATACGCACAGTACAGCACAGTGAAATTCTTTTCTTCGCATGTCCCAGCTTGGTAGGAAGTTGTGGTCAGAGTGCAGGGTCAGCGCCACCAGAGCACAGAGGGTTAAAGGTCTTGGTCAAGATCTTGCTTGGCCGTGAACCCCTGACCTTCTGATCAGAAACCCAGAGCATGCACTATCTATCTATCTATCTATCTATCTATCTATCTATCTATCTATCTATCTATCTATCTATCTACACACAGTATATATATATATATATAATATATAGGGGTGGCACGGTGGTGTAGTGGTTAGCGCTGTCGCCTCACAGCAAGAAGGTCCTGGGTTCGAGCCCCGGGGCCGGCGAGGGCCTTTCTGTGCGGAGTTTGCATGTTCTCCCCGTGTCCGCGTGGGTTTCCTCCGGGTGCTCCGGTTTCCCCCACAGTCCAAAGACATGCAGGTTAGGTTAACTGGTGACTCTAAATTGACCGTAGGTGTGAATGTGAGTGTGAATGGTTGTCTGTGTCTATGTGTTAGCCCTGTGATGACCTGGCGACTTGTCCAGGGTGTACCCCGCCTTTCGCCTGTAGTCAGCTGAGATAGGCTCCAGCTTGCCTGCGACCCTGTAGAAGGATAAAGCGGCTTGAGATAATGAGATGAGATGATATATATATATATATATATATATACACACAGTATATATACACACAGTATATATATATATATATATATATATATATATATATATATACACACACACACAGTATATACATTTTTTCCCTCTATACCCTTCCTTTATTCTCATCCAAAGAGGCTTACAACGAAGACTGCACAGACTGCAAATCAATCGAATAAATTCGCAAGGATTAGATCACAGGTGTTTAGAGACAATCAAAGAACAGTGAATGTCCCACAGCACAGTTCACACAGGAGCAGTGTGTGTTCTCACAGCGTGTAAAGAGGGCTGACGACTAAAGAAAGAGAATCTGATCATATCAGCAGGACATGAGGGGCAGATGACTCACAGCCCCCAAGTGATATAATCTTCACATGAATAATGACATGATTCATGTGTGCAATTTAGACACATTACATGCCTTTTTTTTTTTTAAATCGAGCGAACTTTTCACAGACAGTATAGTGCATAGGGGTGTTCTTATAAAGGGAGACTTGGGACAAGTTTTCAGCTTTTGTAGATTCTGTGAAGTTCTTTGCAGGTAGCGTCACATTCATACTGCATTAGAGAGTATTTACTATCCATTCTTACCACAACGTTAGTTTTTCAGTTTGGCACATACAGTGGTATGCAAAAGTTTGGGCACCCCTGGTCAAAATTGCTGTTACTGTGAACAGTTAAGCAAGTTGAAGATGAAATGATCTCCAAAAGGCATAAAGTTAAAGATGACTCATTCCCTTTATATTTTAAGCAATAACAATTTTTTAATTTTCATCTTTTACATTTTCAAAATGACAAAAAAGGAAAAGGGCCCGAAGCAAAAGTTTGGGCACCCTGCATGGTTAGTACCTAGTAACACCCCCTTTGGCAAGTATCACAGCTTGTAAACACTTTTTGTAGTATGCTAATAATCTTTCAGTTCTTACCTGGGGGATTTTCACACATTCGTCCTTGCAAAAGGCTTCCAGTTCTACAAGTTTCTTGCGCTGTCTTGCATGCACTGCTCTTTTCAGATCTATCCACAGATTTTCAATGATGTTTAGGTCAGGGGACTGTGAGGGCCAGGGCAAAACCTTCGGCTTGGGCCTCTTGCGGTATTCCATTGTAGATTTTGAGGTGTGTTTTGGATCATCGTCTTATTGTAGGACCCATCCTCTTTTTAACTTCAACTTTTTTACAGATGGTGTGATGTTTGCTTCCAGAATTTGCTGGTATTTATTCGAATCCATGCTTCCCTCGACCAATGAAATGTGCCCCGTGCCACTGGCTGCAACACAACCCCAAAGCATGATCCATCCACACCCATGCTTCAGAGTTGGAGAGGTGTTCTTTTCCTGGAATTTGGCACCCTTTTTTCTCCAAACATACCTTTGCACATTGTGGCCAAAAAGTTCTATTTTGATTTCATCAGTCCACAGGACTTGTTTCCAAAATGCATCAGGCTTATTTAGATGTTCATTTGCAAACTTCAGACGCTGAATTTTGTGGCTAGGACGCAGGAAAGGTTTTCTTCTGATGACTCTCCCATGAAGGTCATATTTATTCAGGTGTCGCTGCATAGTAGAACAGCGCACCACCACTCCAGGGTCTGCTAAATCTTTCTGAAGGTCTTTTGCAGTCAAACAGGGGTTTTTATTTGCCTTTCTAGCAATCCAACGAGCAGTTCTTTCAGAAAGTTTTCTTCATCTTCCAGAACTCACCTTGATCTCCACTGTTTCTGTTAACTGCCATTTCTTAATAACATTACGATCTGAGGAAACAGCTACCTGAAAACACTTTGCTACGTTCTTGTAGCCTTCTCCTGCTTTGTGAGCATCAATTATTTTATTATTCAGAATGCGAGGGAGTTGCTTAGAGGAGCCCATGGCTGTTGATTTTAGGGACAAGTTTGAGGAGTCAGAGAATTTATACAGCTTTGAAATCTGCATCATCTGACCTTTCCTAATGAAGAATTTGAACAAGCCACAGCTCAATAAGCTAATTAAGGTCTGGAACCTTGGTAAAAGTTACCTGAGAACTCAAATGTATTGGGGTGCCCAAACTTTTGCATGGTGTTCCTTTTCTTTTTTCACTCTCCAATTGTACAAAACAAAAATAATACACAAATCTTGCAGGAAACGCTGAAAAGAAATGTGTCGTCTTTACCTTTATGCCTTTTGGTGATCAGTTCATCTTCTGCTCACTTAACTATTCACAGTAACAGACATTTTCAGAAAGGGTGCCCAAACCTTTGCATCCTACTGTATACTGGCCTTCAGACTTCACTTTTTCTGCTATTATTTTTTGAGGGAAGATATGAGACATTGAGGGGAGACATGGGACATTATGTTGGGAGACTTGGGATATAGCGGGGAGACATGAAACAAAAATAAAATACCGAGGCGTACATGTTTAATTTTTATTTATTCTCAAAACTTGTACCATATGAACTGTATGAACACAATGCTGGTACAGCGATAGAAAAATGTCTGTTTACCCAAAACCTGACTCGACAAAACAGTTCATTCTCAAGAAGGAATGAAAGAAGTTTAATCCTCATGCAGGTACCTGCCCATATTTTTAACAAATATGTTTAAACAATTTTATACTTGTAAACCATAAGAAAAAACCTGTAACATGATGAACTGTCCCAACTCTCCCCATCTGGTCGTTTTGAAAAATAAGAAAAAAATCCTTCAATGTTTTTCACCAGAATTTAAGTTTCATAAATAATAATCTGGTAACTCTAGGCTACATACGGTACTTTAATTCTTAACAAATCCCTAATTCACCAGCGTACATTACACCATAGAATGGCGGTGGAGGCGAAGGAGAAAATACAAGTTTTGGTTGAATAAAATATTGAACTGCACAGAATTTACTGCAGTGTCCAGCTTTGTGGCTGCAAAGGAAGTAAGTTACTCTCAGGGGCAACATCTAACTTCTGATATAATCTAAAACCTGATTGATTGAAATTCATTGTTAGGAATCCAAACTGTCCCAAGTCTCCCTGCTCTCTCCTTTGCGATTTTGTTCACACGATTATTGTCATGTATTCATTCATTTTTCATATTTAGTGCATGTTTTTATTTTTATTACAAACATTTTTTATTTTCATGTGGTAATTTTTCACATGTATGTATTCATGGTGTGTTTTTTTTATACATGCGTTTTCCATGTGATTTTACATACTTGATTTTATGTGAATTTGTTTCTGCATGATTAAATTATTTTTCAATGTAATATTTTGCACATGTACTGCATGATTTTCCTCATGTGATGTTTACATGAAATTCACATTATTAATTAATTTTACATTATCCATTTCATCAGTGGCGGCTGTTGGTTTTTAAAACAGGGGAAGCCCATTTTAAGCCTTCATCGTAAAACCTGTAGGCCGGATATCAAAGCATAGAAAGGTGTGCCCCATTAGCATAGTGAACTAGACAACCCTACCTAGTGGCAGAAAGTATTTTTGCTTGTACATTTCATGTTATAGTCTGGCTTGCCAGGCTAGTGCCTCATATCCTTAATCAAAAATATCAAACATCCAAAAATCACTGGCTATTCAACGAAGAGCCTTGAACATCATACCCTGATATGCAACACAGAGTCTTTAACACAACACCCAGCTGTGCAACACATCCTTGAACATCTTCTGCAACACAGTCTGGAAATTCATAACCAGGTAGGCTATGCAACACACAGAACCTTGAATATTATACCCAGGTATAACCTATAACACAGAGCCCACCATTCTCTTAACATTACTGAACAATATACACACTTCAGATTCATGAACATGAACACTATTTATACACAAATTCTGCCCTCCGCTCCTTTTCCAGAAAATGGTCTGTGACCCTGTCATACCAGCTGGTTGTGCTTTCCAGAGACTTTACCAATTTCTGTTAGCAGCTAGCACTGCAGATCCCAATAAGGCTCAAGCTAGCCTACAACCAGATTGAACTACAAATGAAATAAACGAGTGAATTCACGAATGATCAAACTGATAGAATGGATGAAAGTTAACGGAGCACAAAGAGTAATATTTACATTTATTTACAGAGTAATGTACAGAGACATCAATGAGAAGAAACATTTATATGAAAAGAAATTTGGACAGCACTTTAGCACACGACTACACTTTCTCGACATCCGCTAGGGACTGACTGATCATGCTTCCGTGTTCCTCGCTGAAGTACTGCCCTCCTCATGTCTTTCAAACACTACCTCCAATAATCCTTTATCAGCCCGGCTTCTTGTCCCTCCCACTGTCTCGTTTAGTCCCAGAGAAGCCCGGCTTCCCTGGAAGTGATGATTTTGTTGATTTTAACCAATAACAACTAGCCGAAATTGGCTGTTCAGAGCTGTCTCGTAGACTGCAACGGATACCCGGCTGCCAGTCAGTGTTGCCAGATACTGCTGACGTTTTCCATCCCAAAATATGTTCAAAACCCGCCAAAATGCACTTAAAACCGCCCAATCTGGCAACACTGTTGCCAGGCCATAGAGCCCATTGAAATAAGAAAGGTTACAGCCTGGCAGCAAAGGTGATTCTCGTAGCGAACTGCAAGTTCGTCAGACATCACTCAAATAAGTTACAGGATAGTTATGAACATAAATACAATCTTGGGCATATATTATGTTATGCAAGTTATTGTTTTAATGAGAATTCAACGTCGTAGACGCCGCAGTTTGGGGAGAGAATTTTAGGGGAAGCTCGGCTTCCCTTGTTGTCTCTGAGAAATCGCCCCTGCATTTCATGTGCAATTTTTTAACTGGTTGATTTCACATGCAGTTTTTACACAATTCATTTATTTTCACATGTTCATTATTTCACGATTTGTTCATTTTTACAGTAATTTTCAGGTTGCACATGGTTTAGATTTTCACGTGATTTTCTTCCATGGATAATTCTTCATAAGAACATGATCACATGTTCAGAGCCTGTCACGTGTTCGGGTCACGTGCACAATTTCATGGCGTAATGTAATGTTTTTTACACATGATCACATATTACAGTACTCACATAATCACCTTATGAAAAACCGATGATTTATGAAATAAACACACAGCAGTGCACTGAAGAGGCTTTATAGCATCATATTGAGGAATTTCTTTGTTTGATTTGTTTCATCAATCCACTGGACATGTGTTAATTGTTTGTTCATTATGCAGAAGATTTAAATTTAATTCATGAAATAGATTATTGAGTAAGTGTGTGTTTTCAGTGTATATGGATCTGTCGAATGTCTTGCTCAGGATTATTCCGCCATTTTGTTTGAGGTTTAGGTAGAACTGAAGGTAAAATTGGGAAAAAAACCTCCACAACCCTCACTCTTTTAAAAGAGACTAAATCAATCCTATGCTATCAGTTATACTTGATTTAAATGGATGAACAGCTTGAATTCTTTCTTTCTCTTCAGAGAATTTATTTTATTTGATTTCTCCCCTACAGTGATGTTAATTGCAGAAACACAAGCTGTTTTTTCTTGAGAGAAAATCAGATGTAATCACACTGTCACCATTAAAGCTAAATGGCCTTTCAATTTCATAAAATCGGTGAAATTTAGTTCCCTCTGAAATGTGGTTATTATGATATATGTTTATTTCTGTAATATCTCACAAAATATCAGGCCATTCTGTGGCTGGGAAGTAATTTAATTCGAGGGGATTCCCGAGCAAATAATGTGCATGAAATCACTCACTTCGCGCAGCGTGTGCGCATGCGCAGGTTTACCTTTGACCGTGCACTGACAGTTGCATCATTCTGTCACTAAATGAACAGCTGATCACACCGAGGTGCTCGCTGACCGCCGATATTTATTAGTTTGGTCCTGCGTTTCCTTTCCTTCACAACATAACATCTTTTCTTCTCACTTTCCGTTACTGTAGTCGGTCTTTCATGTTTCATTTGCGCACTCACGTCCTCTATTTTTCTCTCGTGTTTCAAATTTGTATCCCACAATGCCTTGCATGAACAGGGAAAGCCCATCACGTGATGCACGACGTAGTATCTTGAATTGGATCATGGTGAAGCAGGAAAAAATAGCGGAGAATTTAGGGCCATGTGGCCTTAAATTCATTGTTCTATTAAAAAAAATAAATAAATAAAATAAAATTGGAAGTCTGTGATTCGAATTTAGTAGCTTTCGGTCCACTGAACAAAAATAATTGAGTGTCAGGGAAAATTCTTTTTATGACCTACACTTGAAAAATCTGAAAGGCAGTCTAGCTTTAATCAGTTTTTTTTTCTGTTTTATTCTCATAATGTGAAATAAGTGATATGTGAGTTTAAACATGGAAATATTGTACCTTCTCTGTTGAAAGCTCATTCCTTTTTCCTATCATGAAGGTGACAAAGGGATTGTACAATCTTATACATACTGTATGCACCCTTATATTTATACCCCATGAAACAGGAAATGGGTAAAAGCAGCAAAAAAAAAGTTCATAGAGCCTGAGCGCAATTTAAAGCAATATTTCTTTTCTTGAGGATGACAATCTGTTTGCACTTATTTTCCCAATTATTGAGCACCATTAATAATTTTGTCATGTTTGCTTTTGAGAGAAAATACCATTATTTTCTGAGGAAAGGTAAGAAGTTTGTCAAGTTTTAGAAACTTTGAATCAGTGGGCCTCATTTATCCAGCTGGATTTGAACGGATTTATTTGTAAAGTATTTGCACAGGAAATTTGGTATTCATGAAAAGAGAGTAATTTGGAAAATGAAGATGTACATATCCTGCTCATGCTCCTGAGTGTGTGTAGAGTTACACGTGTGAAGACGACCTAACGTCATGTACATCTTGATAGATTTGGCTTCAAATTATATAAATTGCATGGAGTTACTGAAGTGTTATGTGCATTATGCTGCCAAGTTTAAATAGCTTGTGTATTTCAGTTACGCACACACATGGACTGAAACCTTTGCGGAAACACGGTCATTTCATATTCAAAGCATTAACTTGACATAAAGACATATATTACATTTGGGGGAAAAAGAAAGCAAGCTGACATAAAGCCATAAATTCAGCCGGTTCCATTTTTACTGCGTTTTTTTGGGGGGCTGTTCAATACTTTATTAGATCCAGGATAATAAATGACTGACCTGGTGTGTCTCAAGCTGCAATGTTCTGTATATACCCTACTGTGCCAAAGTCAGCTTCCCAGGTCAAGAGTCACTGAGACATTTTATTTAAAATATTCTTAATGTCTAGGTCCAACTCTCGAACTGTCTGATGCACTGTTCATGTGAGGAGAAAACTGAGGCCTTCTCAAGAAGCTTCAAATGTGGTTGAGAAAAAAAAAAGATTTTAAAAAAGAACTCCTATTCTACACACCCAATGTTCCTGAATTAGTAAGTAAGTAAATAAAATGTATTTATATAGCGCTTTTTACAGACAAAAATCACAAAGTGATTTGTGATTTCACAAGGGCCAATGCCGGGGTGGCCCTATATTTAGCCGGGACCATCCCCGGCCCAAACCATCAATGGTGGCCTGCTTGGAGCATGGGGAAAATAATTTTCACTAATTTTGGTCACTGATCTTATTCTTGCATTAATCATCAATTCAACTGCACTCTGCATTTTCACATGGCAGCCCAGACTCCGACAGCATCGCAGCAGATTAAATAGGCGCTACCAAATAAGGAAATTCTCCCCTCCCCTCTATTGCAGTTGGTTTGGTCCAAGACTCCTCCTCTGTATTGCGGGGAACTTAAACAACATTGGCGCGAAACAGCGCGCGTCAGTGATGGAGGGCAGAAAGAGGCCAGGTGGAACCGAAAGGGCGAAGCTTAAAAAAAGGAAGGAGGTGGCAGCAAAATGTGCCAAATTGACAGATATGTTCTCAAGACCAGCTGGTAGGTTACGAAAGATATGGAGTATGATAACCCTGTTTGTCGATTTTATCAGTCTATGCTAGGCCTATAATGTGTCGATAGTTTGCGATGTCAATTCAGCTTTTTGATGTCATGTGAAATCTCGCAATTTACACGGTATAGATGTGGTGTATGTTTTAATTCTAAGAAGAACCGGACATTGCTTTACATCCCAGTTATTAACAATTTTAGATGAACAGGTCCCAAATGTGCTGTTGCGCGTTATTTCCTCATCCAGCCTATTTCATCTCGCTGTCACACCGTGCATTTCCACAGGCGTGCGCACATTGTGGTTATGAACACATAGGCCTAGAAGTCATATTTGATGTTAAATAATTGTTGTTAAATATATAACTTAGAAGAGGTGTATGCATATGCCAATATTCTAAGCAGAATCGAACACTTGCTTTAGCCTACATTTCATTTAACCATTTTTGAGTTGCCTAATGCGCCCTCACGCTTTATCTGCCGGTTGCTGAGTACCCAGCATTGTTGATTTGCCATTATTTTCGAGGCATATGCGGCATGTAATGCACAAGCATTGGTTCAAATGCACGCGAGAACCTATATTGTTAAAGTGAAGTGAAGTGAAGTTTACCTGAATTTAAACCAAATAAAAAGCATTGTGAAAGAACAGTTATTTGTTTTATCTTTTTTAATGTACTCAAATTCCTCCTCCATTTCAAAGTGGCCTGAATGTGAATTAAACTCCCGGACTGAAAAAAGGGCCCACTCCGGCCCTGACAAGGGCAGATAAAAATACAGATAACACATGGATACAACAAACACAGTAAGATAAATAGTACACAATGACGACAGTGCATAAAAAAAAACAATGAGTGATGAGCCAGAAGTTGATTCCAATTGTTTGTTTAAACAACCGAGTATTCAGCTACCTTTTAAAACAGTCCACAGAGACAGCAAACCACAGTTTGGGGGTGACAGCCTCGAAAGCTCTGTCACCATCGGTCTTTAAACGAGTGTGTGGGACTGACAGCAGGTTTTGGTTGTTGGATCGAAGGGAGTGTGCGGGTGTATGGAAATGAATTAGGCCTGCCAAATAAGTAGGGGCTTGGCCATGAAGTGCCCTATACAGTGTCTTGCAAAAGTATTCATCCCCCTTGGTGTTGGTCCTGTATTGTCGCATTACAAGATGGAATTAAAATGGATTTTGGGGGGGGTTAGCACCGTTTGATTTACACAACATGCCTGCAACTGTAAAGATGCAAATTTTTTTTATTGTGACACAAACAATAATTAAGATGAAAAAACAGAAATCTGGAGTGTACATAGGTATTCCCCCCCCCCCCCCCCCCCCCCAAAAAAAAGTCAAAAAACCTTTTGCTGCAATTATAGCTGCAAGTCTCTTAGGGTATGTACTGTATATCTCTATTAGCTTAGCATATCTAGCCACTGGGATTTTTGCCCATTCCTCAAGGCAAAACTGCTCCAACTCCTTCAAGTTAGATGGGTTGCGTTGGTGTACAGCAATACTGAAGTTATGCCACGGATTCTCAATTGGATTGAGGTCTGGGCTTTGATTAGGCCATTCCAAGACATTTAAATGTTTCCCTTTAAACCACTCCAGTGTAGCTTCAGCAATATGCTTTGGGTCATTGTCCTGCTGGAATGTGAACCTTCTTCACTGACTTAAACAGGTTTTCCTCCAGAATTGCCCTGTATTTAGTGCTATCCATCTTTCCTTCAGTCCTGACCAGCTTTCCTGTCCCTGCAGATGAAAAATATCCCCACAGCATGATGCTGCCACCACCATGCTTCACTGTAGGAATGGTGTTCTCAGGGTGTTGGGTTTGCGCCACACATGGCATTTCCCATGATGGCCAAAAAGTTCAGTTTTAGTCTCATTTGACCAGAGCATTTTCTTCCATGTGTTTGGGGAGTCTGCCACATGCTGTTGGGCAAACTCCAAATGCGTTTTCTTAAGCAATGACTTTTTTCTGGCCACTCTTCCATAAAGCCCCACTCTGTGGAGTGTACGGCTTAAAGTGGTCCTATGGACAGATACTCCCATCTCCGCTGTGGATCTTTTAGCTCCTTCAGTGTTATCTTTGGTGTTTTTGTTGCATCTCTGATTAATGCCTTCCTTGCCCGGTCTGTGAGTTTTGGTGGGCGGCCTTCTCTTGTCAGGTTTGTAGTGGTGCCATATTCTTTCCAATTTGCTATAATGGATTTAATGGGACTCCGTGGGATATTCAAAGTTTGGGATATTTTTTATAACCCAGCCCTGATCTATACTTCACAACTTTGTCTCTGACCTGTTTGGAGGCTCCTTGGTTCTCATGTTGCTTACTTAGTAGTGTTGCAGAGTCAGGGTCCTTCCTGAACAGGTTGATTTATACAGACATCATGTCACAGATCATGTGACACTTTGATTGCACACAGGTGGATCTTAATCAACTAATTATGTGACTTATGAAATGAATTGGTTGGACCAGCTCTTACTTAGGGGTTTCATATGAAAGGGGGTGAATACCTATGCACACTCCAGATTTCTGGGGTGTTTTTTTCATCTTAATTATTGTTTGTGTCACAATAAAACAATAATTTTCACCTTTAAAGTGGTAGGTATGCTGTGTAAATCAAATGATGCTACCACTCCAAAAATCCATTTTAATTCCAGCGTGTAATGCGACAAAACGAGACAAACACCAAGGGGGATGAATACTTTTGCAAGACAATGTATGTAATCGTAAAAATCTTAAACTGCATCCTGTAGCACACAGGGAGCCAGTGAAGGGAGCTGAGCAGAGGGGTGATGTGACAGTGTCTGCTAGACCTTGTAAGTAACCTATCAGCAGCATTCTGAATGAGAGAGACAGGATGGACTTATTAAGGGAGGATAAAAGTGCATGACAGTAATCAGTGCATGAGGAGATAAAAGCATGTACAAGCATCTCCAGTTCTGAGTAAGATACCATAGATCTGAGTTTACTAATGTTATGCAGATGGAAAAAAACAGGATTTAGCCAACTGTTTGACACGAGAGTCACATGACAGACTTATCAAATGTCACCCCCAAGTTCCTCAGGCTCAAGCAAACAGCAGGCAAGAGAGGCCCAATGTATTGTTTGATCGTATGTATAATATTGTCTGGAGCAATAATTAAGACCTCTGTCTTTTCTGTATTTAACTGGAAGAAATTTCCTGCCATCCAGTCTTTGATGGCATCTAGCCAGTCTAGGAGCCTACAGAGCCTAGACACCTCATTGGGTTTGAATGTAAAATGAAGCTGTATATCATCTGCATAAAAGTGATATGTAATATTAAAACTGTTTATAATCTGTCCCAGTGGCACCATGTAGAGGGGAAAAAAAGTATGGTAAGGGGCCCAAAACTGAACCCTGTGGAACACCACAGGACAGAGAGGAAGAAGCAGAGACAAAATCCCCAACGGGGACAGCAAAACTTCTATCCATGAGGTAGGAGGTAACCCAGTCTAAGGCAATGCCCGATATGCCCACCCAGTCACGTAATCTCTTAATCAGGGCATGATGGTCAACAGTTTCAAAGGCAAAGCGATGATCAAGGAGTACTAATACAGAACAGTCACCTACATCAGAGGCCATTTGAATGTCATTTGTAATCCTCAGAAGGGTAGTTTCTGTAGAATGCCATTTTCGGAAACCGGGAATTTATCATAGAGATCGTGACTCTCCAGTGTGGCTGTGAGCTGGTTAGCGACAACCCTTTCTAGAATTTTAGATAAAAACAGGAGTTTGGATATGGACCTATAGTTCTTGAACACAGAGGGGTCCAAGTTGGGTTTCTTTACACGGTGGTGTAGTGGTTAGCACTGTCGCCTCACAGCAAGAAGGTTCTGGGTTTGAGCCCAGCGGCTGATGGGGGCCTTTCTGTGCGGAGTTTGCATGTTCTCCCCGTGTCTGCGTGGGTTTCCTCCGGGTGCTCTGGTTTCCCCCACAGTCCAAAGACATGCAGGTTAGGCTAATTGTTAGCTCTAAATTGACCGTAGGTGTGAATGTGAGTGTGAATGGTTGTTTGTCTCTATGCGTCGGCCCTGCGATGACCTGGCGACTTGTCCAGGATGTACCCCGCCTCTCACCAATAGTCAGCTGGGATAGGCTCCAGCTTGCCTGCGACCCTGCACAGGATAAGTGGTTACGGATAATGGATGGATGGAATTAGGCTCTGAAGCCACCTGATTGGATAAAGTTCTTACTTAAGATCAATGAATGAGTGAATGAAGAGGTGATAGCAGGATAGAAGCACCCAATTAGACTTCAGTCAGGTTTGTTGGGCAGGTCATCCTATTTGTCAATTCTACTTAAACCAGTTGAGTGAGCTTGACAAATCTGGTCTCCAAAGTGTAAAAAGTAGGAAGTATCATGTACACAATGAACAAAGGCAGCTTTCAGCTCCAGTCAGGTTTTGCAATCTCTTGTTTTCTCTCTGTCTTTGTCTCTCTCTCTCTCATAAACATGGCACAGTGGCAGATTTGTTGTCTGTGAGGCCACAGCTGTTGAAGCATTGATCCTCTCCCTCCCTTACTCAAAGTGGGATAATATTGTGTCAGTAATAGGACATGGAAGAGATGTGTGCCCCTGAGGCCACATGCTCTGACTTGCACAGAATTTGTATTTGTCTGACGTTGATCCTGCTACCGGCCTAGATACCCCTACTAAATCCATCAACTGCAGTGGTGCGCTAAGCGCTTTGGAGAAACCGGACAAAATAAAAGAGAAAAAAAAGGAAACAAAGGCAAGAACTTTTAGAAGCGTCAGGCATGGATCTCAGCAGGGATGAGCTGGGGGTCTTCACCATCATTCAGTAAGTAAAGAAAGCATCTACTTTTCAGGCAAAACACAGATAACACATTCTATTATTATGCAGACTTTCTGACAGGTATGTGCTACAGTTCTATGCATGGGCAAATTTCTCAGGATTTTGTCAAAAGTCTGAGTACAGTTGAACATCTGAGGTCGAATATACAACATGATTGTAAAAATCGTATTTTAGTCTGTGTTTTTAAATTGCTTACTTTGGTGGCACTTGTTCACCATCGTTATGTATTCAGACATTTAGAGATGTCAGTCTCCTTTTCTTTTCACTTAATTTTAAACTAAAAATCAACCCATACCATCACACCTCAGATCTAGGCATACCTGGACCATTCGTATAAACACATCTGGACCAATACACCTCGTTTTTTAATTTTTTTGCATCTCCAATCCAATTAGATCAGCATTTCATTTTGATGGCTGTATTAAAGCACACCGAGCATGCTTATGCACTTCGCACAGTTGTATTTTAATTGTCAAGCATTCCAACTTCATCTCCAAAACGGAGATTACAGCTTAACCCTGATTGACCCATTTTTAACTGTTACACAAAGAGAAGGAACATCTGGAAAATGGGGATAGCATGGGCACAATGTCTGAAAATCCGCTTTAGTAGAAGAATTTGTGATAACAGGATCTCTGTTCTAGATTTTAAATAGTGTTCACATATACACCAATAAAGCAAATTTGACAATATTACAAAATATGGTTTGGGACCCAGGAGACCCATGCAGACACTGGGAGAACATGCTAACTCCACACAGAAAGGCCCCCTCTCGCCCATAGTCGGCTGGGATAGGCTCCAGCTTGCCTGCAACCCTGTACAGGATAAGCAGCTACAGATAATGGATGGATGGATGGATGGATGGATGGAAGGTTGGGACAAAATATGCTTTTACTTCTTATTAACTTCAGTTTTTCTTCAGGATTTTCTTGAATGGTTGTAGGAACCTGGTTCTGAAACAAGCACTTGGTTTTGCATTACATGCTTACTTAAGCCCATCGTTCCTCCTGGGACACAGGCCACAGATGAAGGTCCTCCACTGCTCCCTGTCCCAGATGTTTTGGCCTCTTATCAGTGTTTTCTTGGGTAGGGTTGCTAGCCCTATGTTAAACCCATCTCCTTTCTTATCCAGGCGTGAGACTGGCAATGGCGTAGTTTGGTTTTACATTACTTACAGCATAACTCAAGCCGGGGTGGAAAATACTTTGTACTATTTTGGATGATTTATACTTTACTCAAATATTATTGAAACTGAATACATTCAAGAGAAAACTTATTATTTGATACATTTTCATTTCCACCTTCAAAGTACTTATGAGAAATGTCAGTGACATTTCTAATAAGTACTTTGGCGTGAGATTTTTCTTTTTTTCTATTTTTCCTGGGGTTTTTTTTTCTTAGTAAGCTGTTGCCTTTTGCTGGAGTTGTCAATTCATTCAGAATGAGGTGTCTGCTTTGACTCTTGCATATAACTGAAAACATCGGACCTTATAATTCAGTATAAAATCTAAAGAAGTAAGTCAAGTTGACTAAGTTTGATAAATTAGCTAGCTAAGTTTTGTAAACTAGCGCATTGGATTCGCTTTTTAAAATAGCTAGCTAGTCAACACTTGTTAAATTAGCGAGCAAGTTAAGTTTTGTTTTTATTGCCAAATACAGTAGTTAGAGCATTCATTCCAAAAGTTTTATTCAACATTAGCTAACCAGGACAGCAAATTCTAGGATCGTTTGGATTAGCAGAATATTTTCCTTATGACTAATTGTCCAGTGAACTACAACCCCAAATCAGAAAAAAAGTTGGGACAGTATGGAAAATGCAAATAAAAAGAGAAAGCAGTGATTTCTAAATTTACTTTAACTTGTATTTTATTGCAAACAGTATGAACCCAAGATATTTCATGTTTTGTCTCGTCAACTTCATTTCATTTATTAATATACATCCATTCCTGCATTTCAGGCCTGCAACACATTCTGAAAAAAAGTTGGGACAGGGGCCAATTTAGGGTTAGTAATGAAGTAAAACAATTAAACAATGAAGTGATTTGAAACAGGTGATGTCAGGTGATTATAATCATGATTTCGTACAAAATTAGTATCCAAGAAAGGCCTGGTCTTTGAGGAGCAAACATGGGCCAAGAATCTCCAGTTTGTCAACAAATGTGTGAGAAAATTATTGAAATGTTTAAAAACAGTGTTCCTCAAAGAAAGATAGGAAGGGATTTGGATATTTCACCCTCTATTGTGTATAATATGATTAAATGATTCAAGGAATCAGGAGGAATTTTGGTTGTAAAGGGCAAGGGCACAAGCCTAAGCTGAACATCCATGACTGCCAATCCCTCAGATGGCACTGCATCAAGAGCAGTCATTCATCTATAGCTGACATAAACACATGGGCTCGGGACTACTTTGGCAAAGCGTTGTCAAGCACTACAATATGGAGTTACATCCACAAATGCCAGTTAAAACTTGACTGTGCAAAAAGGAAGCCTTATGTTAACTGTGTCCAGAAACGCTGTCAACTTCTTTGGGCTTGGGTGGCATCTGGGATGGACCATCATACAGTGGAAACGTGTATTGTGATCCGATGAATCAGTATTCCAGACTGTTACCAACAACAAGTCCAAAAGCCAGGGTTTGTTATAGTATGGGGTTGTCAGTGCCCTTGGCAAAGGTAACTTACACTTCTATGCTGGCAGCATTAATGCAGAAAAAGTACACTGAGATTTTGGAGCAACATCTGCTGCCTTCAAGGCAACATCTTTTCCAGGGATATTTGAACAAGACAATGCAAAACCACATTCTGCACACATTACAAAGGCATGGCTGTGGAAGAAGAGGGGGCCTGTCCCCTCTGTCTCCAATAGACAATGTCAATAGAGCATTTCCTCATCCATATAGCATGATCAGATATTCGTAGTGGCCGGAGTTGGTAATGACCACTGTCTTTCGCTCATCCTCTTCTTGCATGCAGATCAAGTTGTATGCACTTCTGAGGTTGAGTTTGGTGAAGAGCTTTGTTTGTCTTGCCTGCTTGCTAGATGAAGGAACCGGCTTGATTACATCAGCATTCGAAAGAGTGCGCATGCTTCTTTTGACAACGTTGGCAGATGTTGGTCACTTTCCCTGTGTCTGAAATCATTCCCTACTCACTATATAGTGGAGACGCCATTTTGTAGTGCTGTCTGAAACCTTAGTGAGGATTATTTACACCCTATATAATGCACTCAAAGTATCCCACAATGCATCACGAAAAGTAGTATACAACAATGGTCACTAACCAAAGCAATATACCCCATCATGTATTGCGGTCACGCTGAAAGAAATCAAATTAAAAGTCTCAAATCTGATTTAACAAAAGGCAAAGAAGAAAGTATTCAGTCTTGATTTAAAAGAATTGAAAGATGCAGGTACTTTGTATTGATTAATGTGGGGAAATACGCTCAGTATAATATGTGTTTATCACTAAAATACATGCATGTATTTATTATTTTGAAAACCCACCAGCCGACTGATCTGGCATGTTTTAATTGTGCAACAGTAATGACGTAAATACCAGCGCGACGGACTAGTGTCCGAAAGCGTTTTTTCATTTTACCAATGAGCTCACTATATAGTCCTCTATATAGCAATTCCCTATATCAGGAGTAGTGAACAAGTGAACAATTTTGGACACAGGGTTGGTCACTTTCATTTTCGCTGTGCGTTTTACTTCCGCCCTACGATGTCTCGCACAGGTCTCAATGAATTTCGTTTACAGCCATTGCTTTGACATATGGACTGATAAATTACAGAACATATTTCAAACACTCATAACTTGCTATAGCAGTAACAAAGTAGCTATCAAAAATGCATTCCTATATTTAATAAAATGAGATAAATAGAATTTTGATAAGAAAAAATTTGCCTTCAGTTCTCCTTTCATCTATATAAGGTCTGAGCTCATCTTTTTTTTTCCCCACAAAAAAGAAACTAGTGGCAGCAGGTGATGGTGATGGGCAGATGTAGCTTTGTGCTTAGAGCTTCTGAAATATCTTCCGCCATGGTTCTAGATGGATGGAGAGAGAGCGTGGATAAGCTGGAGGGGAAATGTCTGGGCTAAATGCTACACACATTAAATCTCTTGGCCATCCTCAATGTGTTTATACAGATTCATAATATCTCTTTAATGTTTGATGGAATGAGTTTAATAACCTTCTGTATTTTTCTCTTGAATGCGTCCCAGCAGAAATTCACCACTTGCCCTGCCAAGACTCAAAAACTCTACATTTATGTATGTTCCAGTAATCAGTTACATGACACACCCTGATATACAGAGTTTACATAATAAGGATAATCCTCCTTGATTTGTTAGACAGTGGAAGACGGCTGTCTTCAAAGGTACTTAATTTTGACCAGATTTGAAGACAGTATTGCAGGATGTCTGTTGACAGTGGCACTTCCATTATTCTGTTCACCATAAAAGAACTGCATGAAAGCCTAAAAACATGATGGGTACCATTATCACTCTAACCATGTTGACAAAGAAGTACAGTGGTGCTTGAAAGTTTGTGAACCCTTTAGAATGTTCTATCTTTCTGCATAAATATGACCTAAAACATCATCAGATTTTCACACAAGTCCTAAAAGTAGATAAAGAGAACCCAGTTAAACAAATGAGACAAAAATATTATACTTGGTCATTTATTTATTGAGGAAAATGATCCAATATTACATATCTGTGAGTGGCAAAAGTACGTGAACCTTTGCTTTCAGTATCTGGTGTGACCCCCTTGTGCAGCAATAACTGCAACTAAACGTTTCCGGTAACTGTTGATCAGTCCTGCACACCGGCTTGGAGGAATTTTAGCCCATTCCTCCATACAGAACAACTTCAGCTCTGGGATGTTGGTGGGTTTCCTCACATGAACTGCTCGCTTCAGGTCCTTCCACAACATTTCCATTGGATTAAGGTCAGGACTTTGACTTGGCCATTCCAAAACATTATCTTTATTCTTCTTTAACCATTCTTTGGTAGAACGACTTGTGTGCTTAGGGTCGTTGTCTTGCTGCATGACCCACCTTCTCTTGAGATTCAGTTCATGGACAGATGTCCTGACATTTTCCTTTAGAATTCCCTGGTATAATTCAGAATTCATTGTTCCATCAATGATGGCAAGCCGTCCTGGCCCAGATGCAGCAAAACAGGCCCAAACCATGATACCACTACCACCATGTTTCACAGATGGGATAAGGTTCTTGTGCTGGAATGCAGTGTTTTCCTTTCTCCAAACATAACGCTTCTCATTTAAACCAAAAGTTCTATTTTGGTCTCATCCATCCACAAAACATTTTTCCAATAGCCTTCTGGCTTGTCCACGTGTTCTTTAGCAAACTGCAGATGAGCAGCAATGTTCTTTTTGGAGAGCAGTGGCTTTCTCCTTGCAACCCTGCCATGCACACCATTGTTGTTCAGTGTTCTCCTGATGGTGGACTCATGAACATTAACATTAGCCAATGTGAGAGAGGCCTTCGGTTGCTTAGAAGTTACCCTGGGGTCCTTTGTAACCTCGCCGACTATTACACGCCTTGCTCTTGGAGTGATCTTTGTTGGTCGACCACTCCTGGGGAGGGTAACAATGGTCTTGAATTTCCTCCATTTGTACACAATCTGTCTGACTGTGGATTGGTGGAGTCCAAACTCTTTAGAGACAGTTTTCTAACCTTTTCCAGCCTGATGAGCATCAACAACACTTTTTCTGAGGTCCTCAGAAATCTCCTTTGTTCGTGTCATGATACACTTCCACAAACATGTGTTGTGAAGATCAGACTTTGATAGATCCCTGTTCTTTAAATAAAACAGGGTGCCCACTCACACCTGATTGTCATCCCATTGATTGAAAACACCTGACTCTTAATTTCACCTTCAGATGAACTGCTAATCTTAGAGGTTCACATACTTTTGCCACTCACAGATATGTAATATTGGATCATTTTCCTCAATAAATAAATGACCAAGTATAATATTTTTGTCTCATTTGTTTAAATGGGTTCTCTTTATCTACTTTTAGGACTTGTGTGAAAATCTGATGTTTTAGGCCATATTTATGCAGAAATATAGAAAATTCAAAAGGGTTCACAAACTTTCAAGCACCACTGTATGTTTACACATATAAGTAAAAAGCAGTGGCGACCTGTGATGTGGAAAGGGACGGGGAAAAAAATCTGTTTTATGACTTCTACATTATCGAGTCAGTACAAAAACATTTTAGAGTCCAAACGTTCATTTTCCAGCACAAAATTAACTGTTACAGGAAAAATGTTTGTATCTGAGCAGCATATTACACAAGAGACCACTTATCAGATTAAAAAAGAAAACTGAATGAAGGCTGCTGGGTTTTGGTGCAAAATTAAGAAGCCAGTGTGACAGTCAAAGTGTCCAGAAGAACTGTGGCTGGTTCTGCAAGATGCTCAGTAAAACCTACAGCTCATTTCCTTATAAAACTCCACTCATTGTACCTGAGACTATTTTTTTTTAAAGCAAAGGGTCGTCTCACAGCAAACATTGACTTTGTTTCATTTATTATGGCTTACTGATTACTCATCTCATCTCATTATCTCTAGCCGCTTTATCCTTCTACAGGGTCACAGGCAAGCTGGAGCCTATCCCAGCTGACTACGGGCGAAAGCCGGGGTACACCCTGGACAAGTCGCCAGGTCATCACAGGGCTGACACATAGACACAGACAACCATTCACACTCTCATTCACACCTACGGTCAATTTAGAGTCACCAGTTAACCTAACCTGCATGTCTTTGGACTGTGGGGGAAACCGGAGCACCCGGAGGAAACCCACGCGGACACGGGGAGAACATGCAAACTCCACACAGAAAGGCCCTTGCCGGCCCCGGGGCTCGAACCCAGGACCTTCTTGCTGTGAGGCGACAGCGCTAACCACTACACCACCGTGCCGCCCTTACTGATTACTGTTTACAGTATTTTTTTTTTTTTAATGGTGAACCATTTCAGGGCAGCACGGTGGTGTAGTGGTTAGCACTGTCACCTCACAGGAAGAACGTTCTGGGTTTGAGCCTAGTGGCCGGCGAGGGCCTTTCTGTGCGGAGTTTGCATGTTCTCCCCGTGTCCGCGTGGGTTTCCTCCGGGTGCTCCGGTTTCCCCCACAGTCCAAAGACATGCAGGTTAGGTTAACTGGTGACTCTAAATTGACCGTAGGTGTGAATGTGAGTGTGAATGGTTGTTTGTCTCTGTATGTCAGCCCTGCGATAACCTGTCGACTTGTCCAGGGTGTACCCCGCCTCTCGCCCGTAGTCAGCTGGGATAGGCTCCAGCTTGCCCCCTGTACAGGATAAGCGGCTACAGATAACGGATGGATGAAGCATTTCATTATTTTTAAGCCATTTTTGATCTACAGCATTTCTTTACATGTGCCTAAGACTTTAGCACAGTACTATAAATATAATCTGAAAAAAATTTATTTCTCTATAATGTAGACATTTTTTGTATTCTTATATACTGGTTATGATCGAAAGAGTTCTGGGAATTGCCTACCTCGAGAGAAATGGAACCATTCACACAAAGGTAGTCTTGTGAAATACAGTTATCTGCTGAAATCTCTTCTGAGACCAGGTGTACTGTTTCTGTTACGGCGTTAACGATAATATTTCAAGATATGAAATTGGTCTGAGATTACTGTTAAAAGTTCAATAACAATTCTGACAGAATGCCATTTACTTCATGAGCCATATGTTTCTTAAACGTTTCAAACTTTTTCCATCAATTAATGTGTGATTTATTTTCACCTGTATAACCTGTTGAGACCTTTCCATCACAGACCTGTCATGTGACGCATCAAAATTGATGTTGGAATTTTACGTAATGATGAAAATGTTCAAATTTTTTTAATGTGTGTTGGTTTAACCTAATAACCTTACCTAAAATGGCTGTCAGTATTCAAAAGTAAGACGAATAAGGACCTCATTGTTGCTTGTACATGATACATTATGTACCAAAATGTAAGTCCATGCTACCGCTATCATTCATGTATAGTCTATGCATACTCATACAGATGATTTCACTATTATAAAGATTTATGACTCATAGGTGAACCTGAGAACTGAAGAGGCTAATATAATGTGCCACTTCAATACCGAGGTGCTGCACCAGGCATTCAGGGGAAACAGTGATAAATCGTTATGCTGCATTGCTCTTTGCTATCTGACGCTACCACATTCTGTCCTTCTTATTGATGAGTGTGCTTAGTATTCATATGTGGACAGCAGGGATGGAGGGGTGGGTAGACTCCAGAGCCTGGGAGCAGAAGCTTAAGATTACTGAAAGTAGAGCAGGGTACACACACACACACACACACACACACACACACAATCCAATAATGGATTTTTCCATAGTTTCTGTGGATGCTGCACTATCCCCAGTTACACTGGAATATAGTGATGTATGACCAGTTCCAGTAACTCCTCTACATCCCATCTGTTATCTGTACATCTCAGACAGGTAAAACCTTTCTCACTATCTTGTTCACTGGCACTTAAAAGTTTGCTCCTCCATGGTTTCCAGGTGTAAATTGGAAAATGTACCTGTAGTTTGCAAATTTACAACAAGAGTCCTCAATATCACAGTCAATTAGGCAAAATCAAATCAAATACTGTGTCCAGACCTAATCTGGCAGGTCCAGGTTCAAATATTCAGAGGATAAAAAAAAACAGAAGAAAGAGAAGAGAATGCTGTTATAAAGGCAAAATATATTCATCCATCCATTATCTCTAGCTGCTTATCCTGTTCGACAGGGTTGCAGGCAAGCTGGAGCCTATCACAGCTGACTATGGGCAAGAGGCGGGGTACACCCTGAACAAATCGCCAGGTCATCACAGGGCTGACACATAGAGACAAACAACCATTCACACTCACATTCACACCTACGGTCAATTTAGAGCCACCAGTTAACCTAACCTGCATGTCTTTGGACTGTGGGGGAAACCGGAGCACCCGGAGGAAACCCACGCAGACATGCGGAGAACATGCAAACTCCACACAGAAAGGCCCGCACCGGCCACTGGGCTCGAACCCAGAACCTTTTTGCTGTGAGGTGACAGCGCTAACCACTACACCACTGTGCTGCCCCAAGGCAAAGTATACGAGCTATAAAAATAATTTAAAAAAATATATTTATATCACGGCGGCACGGTGGTGTAGTGGTTAGCGTTGTCGCCTCACAGCAAGAAGGTCCAGGTTCGAGCCCCGTGGCCGACGAGGGCCTTTCTGTGCGGAGTTTGCATGTTCTCCCCGTGTCCGCGTGGGTTTCCTCCGGGTGCTCCGGATGAAGCGGCTACAGATAATGAGATGAGATGAGATATTTATATCACATTCAGAAAGAGAAACACAAATCTTTTGAACTGATATTTTATTTCACTATTAATAGCTTTACATACTCCATTTTGTTACTTGTAATCACAAAGACACTGGAGAAGCACATTAACACACTAACTGATAGATTAATACATTCTATTTATTTATGATTAATAAATAGATTGATGATTAATACATTCTATTTATAAAATAATTTATCTCTTCCTCCACTCTGTTCACTACTCAGTAGTGTATGTACGATTCAGTGCTTCTGACCGACATGGAACATTTCTTCTGATTGTCTAGCAGTGCAGTTGGAATTGTATGACAAAGCTGAAGCAAATCACAAGTTTATGTTCAGTATGAGAATTAAGACTTTGGACTGGACACCCAAAACTCGTGATGGCCCAATGCAAAATGGAGGTCATGTAACAGAGAAACAACAACAATATACAGTACCAGTCAAAGGTTTGGACACACCTACTCATATTTTGACTATTTTTGACATTGTAGAACAATCCTAAAGACATCAAAACTGTAACATAACATATGGAACATACACACACCGGCCACTTTAATAGGAACTTGTTCTTGAGTCTAAGATTCCTGTTCTTGGCTGCAGGACTGGAACCCGATGTGGTCTTCTGCTGTTGCATGCTGAGATGCTTTTCTGCTCACCATGGTTGTAAAGAGTGATTATATGAGTTACTATATCCTTCCTGGCAGCTTGAACCAATCTGGCCATTTTCCTCTGACCTCTCTTATCAACAAGGCATTTGTTTCCACCCACAGAACTGTCTCTCACTCAGTGTTTTTTGTTTTTTGCACCATTCTGTGTAAACTCTAGAGACTGTTGTGTGTGAAAACCCCAGGAGATCAGCAGTTTCTGAAATACTCAAACCAGTCCATCTGGCTCAAACCGACACCCATGCCACAGTGAAAGTCACACTTAGAGATCACAGTTTTTCCCATTCTGATGTTTGAAGTGAACATTAACTGAAGCTCTTGATTTGTATCTGCATGACTTGATGCATTGTGCTGCTTCCAAAGGATTGGCTGGTTAGAGAACTGTATAAAACAGCAGATGGATGAATGGGTGTTCCTAATAAAGTGGCCAGCGAGTGTATATGGACTTATGTAGTAAACAACAAAACAAAAAAAATATATTTCATATTTTAGATCCTAGGCGGCACGGTGGTGTAGTGGTTAGCGCTGTCGCCTCACAGCAAGAAGGTCCGGGTTCGAGCCCCGGGGCCGGCGAGGGCCTTTCTGTGCGGAGTTTGCATGTTCTCCCCGTGTCCGCGTGGGTTTCCTCCGGGTGCTCCGGTTTCCCCCACAGTCCAAAGACATGCAGGTTAGGTTAACTGGTGACTCTAAATTGACCGTAGGTGTGAATGTGAGTGTGAATGGTTGTCTGTGTCTATGTGTCAGCCCTGTGATGACCTGGCGACTTGTCCAGGGTGTACCCCGCCTTTCGCCCGTAGTCAGCTGGGATAGGCTCCAGCTTGCCTGCGACCCTGTAGAACAGGATAAAGCGGCTAGAGATAATGAGATGAGATGAGATTTTAGATCCTTCAAAGTAGCCAGTGTTTACCTTGATGATGCTTTACACACTATTAGCATTATCTTAACCAGCTTCATGAGGTAGTTGCCTGGAATGCTTTTCGATTAACAGTTGTGCCTTGTCAAAAGTTAATTAGTGCAATTTATTGCTTTCTTAATGCGTTTGAGATCAAATAGTAAATAATAAATATATAGTAAATAGCCCTATTCAACAACACAACTGTAGTAATCCATATTATGTGAAGAACCGCTCAACTAAATGAAGAGAAACAACATCCATCATTACTTTACGACATGAAGTTACTTTTAATTAATAAAAATAAAGAAAAAACATTGAATTAGAAGGTGTGTCAAAACTTTTGACTGCTACTGTATTTTTTTCTTTTGTATTTATATGTTTTATAAAGAAAGATTTCCGGTGACACTTCTATAAATAGTCATAGCATAAAGCCATATAATAAGCACTTTCTACATCAGGTCATTACAGGCTTTAATGCGAATGCAATTTAATTTCAATACAGCATCCGTTACACAGCGTTATAAGAGCTGTTTAGTTGAGGGTGAAGCTAAAGAAACATCTGTGACAAGTTATTTAGAAACAGGTTCTAGTACCTTTGATAAGGTATAATGCTATGCTAAGCATTGTAAATGATTATATATTCTATGTAACACCTTATGAACACTGGATTGATAGAAAGTGTTGCTAGATTTTCCATGGTCATTAGAGAAGTTTGAAAAATAATGTGCATTATGTATATTCTACTTTTAGGATTTTTTTTTTTAAATATCTGACAAATATGTGCACAGTCAACGTGAAGAAAGAATAGTACCATATAATTAAGTTTTAGCTGTCTTTTCACAATATGTCTTGCGGCACTTGTGGTGTATGAACCTGAGTTAGTTGGATCTCAGTGGAGTAAAGTCTCTGTCAACTGCAGGATTCGACATCCTGCGAGAGAAAATTACAGCTCGGATTTTTTGCATAAGAAATGCAAATGTATGATTTAGTTTTTATACTGCCAGGAGGGATAAGTAAAGGAAAGTGTATTATTTGTTGGACTGAAACGGAGAAAGTTGAAGGAGAGAGATCAAGTATATTGTGTATCTTGCATGTATTGTCTACAGTATACGTTAACATACAGTGGTGCTTGAAAGTTTGTGAACCCTTTAGAATTTCCTATATTTCTGCATAAATATGACCTACAGTAAAACAGCATCAGATTTTCACAAAAGTCCTAAAAGTAGATAAAGAAAACCCAGTTAAACAAATGAGACAAAAATACTATATTTGGTCATTTATTTATTGAGGAAGATGATCTGGTATTACATGTCTGTGAGTGGCAAAAGTATGTGAACTTCTAGGATTAGCAGTTATTGTGAAGGTGAAATTAGAGTCAGATGTTTTCAATCAATGGGATGACAATCAGGTGCGAGTGGGCACCCTGTTTTATTTCAAGAACAGGGATCTATCAAAGTCTGATCTTCACAACACATGTTTGTGGAAGTGTATCATGGCACGAACAAAGGAGATTTCTGAAGACCTCAGAAAAAGCGTTGTTGATCCTCATCAGGCTGGAAAAGGTTACAAAACCATCTCTAAAGAGTTTGGACTCCACCAATCCACAATCAGACAGACTGTGTACAAATGGAGGAAATTCAACACCATTGTTACCCTCCCCAGGAGTGGTCGACCAACAAAGATCACTCCAAGAGCAAGGCGTGTAATAGTCGGCGAGGTCACAAAGGACCCCAGGGTAACTTCTAAGCAACCGAAGGCCTCTCTCACATTGGCTAATGTTAATGTTCATGAGTCCACCATCAGGAGAACACTGAACAACAATGGTGTGCATGGCAGGGTTGCAAGGAGAAAGCCACTGCTCTCCAAAAAGAACATTGCTGCTCATCTGCAGTTTGCTAAAGATCACGTGAACAAGCCAGAAGGCTATTGGAAAAATGTTTTGTGGACGGATGAGACCAAAATAGAACTTTTTGGTTTAAATGAGAAGCATTATGTTTGGAGAAAGGAAAACACTGCATTCCAGCATAAGAACCTTATCCCATCTGTGAAACATGGTGGTGGTAGTATCATGATTTGGGCCTGTTTTGCTGCATCTGGGCCAGGACGGCTTGCCATCATTGATGGAACAATGAATTCTGAATTATACCAGTGAATTCTAAAGGAAAATGTCAGGACATCTGTCCATGAACTGAATCTCAAGAGGAGGTGGGTCATGCAGCAAGACAACGGCCCTAAGCACACAAGTTGTTCTACCAATGAACGGTTAAAGAAGAATAAAGTTAATGTTTTGGAATGGCCAAGTCAAAGTCCTGACCTTAATCCAATCGAAATGTTGTGGAAGGACCTGAAGCGAGCAGTTCATGTGAGGAAACCCACCAACATCCCAGAGTTGAAGCTGTTCTGTACAGAGGAATGGGCTAAAATTCCTCCAAGCCGGTGTGCAGGACTGATCAACAGTTACCAGAAACGTTTAGTTGCAGTTATTGCTGCACAAGGGGATCACACCAGATACTGAAAGCAAAGGTTCACATACTTTTGCCACTCACAGATATGTAATATTGGATCATTTTCCTCAATAAATAAATGACCAAGTATAATATTTTTGTCTCATTTGTTTAACTGGGTTCTCTTTATCTACTTTTAGGACTTGTGTGAAAATCTGATGATGTTTTAGGTCATATTTATGCAGAAATACAGAAAATTCTCAAGGGTTCACAAACTTTCAAGCACCACTGTATGGGTGGATACTCGCCATCCACTTTATTAGGAATGCCTATACATTTATGCAGTTATCCAGTCAGCCATCATCATGCAGATACAGGTCAAGTGCTTCAGTTAATATTCACATCAGCATCAGAATGGAGAAAATGTGTGATCTCTGTGACTTTAATCGTGGCATGGTTGTTACTGCCAGATGGGCTGAGTACTTTTGAGTATTTCAGAAACTGCTGATCTCCTGGCATTTTCACACACAACAGTCTCTAGAGTTGACACAGAGTGGTGGAAAAAACATCCTTTTTTCCACCACTCTGGATCTGCAGGCTGAAACACCTTGTTGATGAGAGAAATCACAGGAGAATGACTAGACTGGTCTGAGCTGACAGGAAGTCTTCTTCTTCTTTCAGCTGCTCCCGTATGTTCACTGTCACCACAGCGGATCTGTTCCGCATATTTGATTTGGTATAGGTTTCACACCAGATGCCCTTCCTGACGCAACCCTCCCCGATCTATTCAGACTTCGGATCGGCACTAAGCATGCACTGTCGGGTACAACCCCAGTGGCTGGGTATTTTACCTAACCTGCATGTCTTTGGACTGTGGGGAAACCGGAGCACCTGGAGGAAACCCATGCAGACATGAGAAGAACATACAAACTCCACACAGAAAGGCCCCTGTCGGCCATGAGGTTCAAACTTGGAACCTTCTTGCTGTGAGGCGACAGTGCTAACCACTACAGCAAGTCTATATTCACACAAATAACTCTTCATAACCTAACCATAGTGATCAGAAAAGCATCTCAGCATAGCCTAGTAAACTAGACCCACCCGCCTAGCGGCCAAAAATATTTTTGCCTAGTGAGTGGGTCTAGCCTCGCACCATATAAACAAAAACACCCCGGGCATCAAATCATGCCCGCCAATCACAACGCAAGGTTTTTGTTTGGATTCTTTGGGCGGGCTTTTGCAGGAGTGACGACAAGGCTGCGCGACACTGGAGAAAGCACAACAGGAAAGATGGCTACGGCTAGTGAACAGCGCGCGTTTGACTCCGCTTTGGAATCAGTTTTAGAAGAATTAGACTTGGAGTTTTCGTTGAAACATGAGCAGGAAGAGGCTCTCCGCTCATTCCTTTTCAAGAAGGACGTTTTCGCTGTTTTGCCGACCAGCTATGGCAAAAGTCTGATCTACCAGCTGGCTCCGCTCGTAGCCAAAAGGATGGGGCTAGTTTGTGCAGTACGAAGAATTAATAAACAGCTTTGAAACATTACTTTTTGATTGTTTCTTATTTTCCCGTTATTTTAAATTTAAGGGAAATTATTTCACCAAACACCACTAAATAAAAACTCTCAAAAACAGTTTAAGCAAACCCTTGAAAAAAATAAGAGTGTATGTTAAGTATGTGGTACAGACTCCAAACTTGTGGTCATTATCTCCAAACTTCTTAATATCTAGAACCTGTTTATTAATTAATACGCATTTTGAAAAATTATTTATTTCAAGGTCTCCCCCACTGCTTTCTGTCGCTCTGACTACGTTACAGTCACTGTTGCGCTGATTGGTCAGAGCGTTGGCCTATACATACAGAGACAGTTTGAAAGACAGCGGTTTGTTCCACCCCCACCCTTTAGAAATGTCTACGGATCGAGGCCAGACTAAATATTCACATTTAGTCTGGCTTGCCAGGCTAATCTCAGCATGCATATCAAACCATGAGGTGGATGGGCTACAACAGCTGAAGACCACATCAAGTTCCACTCCTGTTAGCCGAGAACAAGAATCTGAGGCCATCATGGGCACAGATTCACCTAAACTGGACAGTTGAAGACTGGAAAAAGACCAGGTGATATTTTTCTAATCTTCAGTGGTCCAATTTTGATGAATCTGTGCCCATAACTCATGCTATTGAATTTAACTATGAAAATCTGATTCCGCTTTTGGCATCTATCATTTGGTATCTTTTAAAATAGACTTCATGCACAGCACATTTTCTTTCTTTTCGGTCATGGCTGTTTACGTCTATAAAAGTGTTAATAACAACCTCATTAATATAATTGACAAAGAATGGCTAGCTAGTACAAAGATATTACATGGTGAGTGTCAGCAATACAGAGAAGAAACTGTTTGATGCTGATTTGGGAATTTTTGGTGGGATTTATTTCGGAAGTGGGATTAGGAGTCCTGTGCAAGTCTACTCGTTCAACCTTGAAACTGTTTGGTGCTTCACCGTGCCAAGGAGAATACCAAACTACATGTTAATGTGCTTGTCTCCAACACGGTGTTCAGTGACCTTAAATATATTGTTTTCTTGTTTCACCAAGAAAGGACAAAACTTATTATTCTTTTCTACATGGTGTACAATCAAGAGACAGTAGGAGCATGAAAACATAAAATATTTAACCTTTGCAATCGAATACTGAATCGAATAGCAATTATTTATGAGGTCAAATTTTGTAAATGATTCTTTGGTGATGTTCAGCTGATGTTCATTAGCGATATAAACTAGACTTCATGCTTCAAATCATGTTGGATTAGTCAATTCATCAGACGAATTCCATCCATTGATAAAATGTTGCACAGATGGGTAGTTTTTCAAAATTTGAGACACCCCCCACCCCCAAGACAGTCTAGTTCAGACACTTAAATACTACCACCAGAAGCAGGTGCACGCTCAGAGAGCCAGTGGCCCTGAACCACTGTGAAAAATATCCATGGTGTTAAGGAGTCATCCCCAGATCAAAGCCTGGTGTCTTTCTCATATAAAAAGATTCCATTTTCCCTCAGTATGGCTTGCATTTTTCTGCCTCCTCCCTGCTTTTACCTTCTCTTTGATTCATGGGCACAGTGAAATTTTTTATCGGTCACAATAAGAATAGTGAACATAGGCTTCTTTCAACTGTACAGAGACTATGTGCCAAAGGGAACCGGCAGTATGATTTTTTGACTCCTTGCATAATATCGCCTTAGGAAGGAGCTTTATGTTTCTTCAATCCTGCACAGCAAAGCAATCATGCTGTGATTGAAGTGTAAAATTGAGCTTTAATTCAAGTTGTTTAACAAAAATATCGCATTAACCATTTTGGAATTGCAGCCATTTTTTACATAGTCATCCCAATTTCACAGGCTCAAAAGGAATTGGATAAACTAACATAATTATAAATATAAGGATTTTTTAAAAATACTTGGATGAAAATCCTTTGTAGTCAAAGACCCAGGGCCATGTTAACCCTTGCCGAGGCCCTGGGCAGACACACCCCCGAGGCCCCATCCCCGCCTGTTGTCAACTGCGCTCAGCAAATTCACCCCCTCAGACGTGCCTGTCTAACTAGACACAGAAACTTAAATCATGACGGTGGCACAATTAGAAATACTATTGAACGATAAAACTTTATATCCATCAACACCTATTTAATCAAGAAAAAGCAATGGTGAAATAGGCAATTGCATGGTGAAAAAATCCATCAGACATCACAGTTAACAAGTCTGGTTAACTAAAGTTTAGCCTCAAGAAGCCTTTGAATGAGTGAGTCAATGAACATGTCAAGAACATAACCTAGGCCTACAACAGTTTCTTTAGTATTCAGAACAAGAACATTCATCTGGTATATAACCGTTCGTTTTCATTTTGGAATCCAGGCGACTTTTAACTTGTGAAAACAAAGAGCGATAACAAAGAAAGAAAAATATCTTGCTTCTCAGAAATAAATCTCAAAATGTTAGGCTATGTGAAACATTTCATCCTTTCACACACGTAATGTCCCAAACAGCAGTGGCACACAGCTTTGCGCATTCAGTTTGACAGCCATGGGTCAACTTACAAGGGCACTTTCCTACTTTTCTGGAAAGCGAAGTCATTAATTAAATCATTGAACTCAAGCTGGCGTAGCGTGTGAAGACATGGTGGACAGTGAAATTGACAATGACAGGTGATTTATGCGATGGGACAAGGTGGGCTTCCTTACGGGTGGTGAAATGCATCAAAAATGTTATCAATATGATCAAAACTTCTGAAAATATCGTTTCATATGTTCCGATCTCGCTACCTCCGAGGCCCCCTAGTGGCCGAGGCCCTGGGCAGCTGCCCATGAAGCCCATTAGGATAACGCGTCCTTGCAAAGACCACCTGAAGTCTGTAACCCATGGACATCACACAATGCTGAGTTTCCACTCTTGAAGATGCTCTGCCAGGCCTTTACTACAGCCACTTTGCTGCTTATTTGTAGATCTTTCTGCCTTCAGTTTTGTCTTCAGTAAGTGAAAAGCAGCTCAATTAGGTTGACTGACTCAGCCATTGAAGAACATTCATTAAAAAGTTCTTGGGTTGGTTTCGCAGAATGTTTTGGGTCATTATCTATCTGTACTGTGAAGCGTCATCCTATCAGTTTTGCAGCATTTGACTGAATCTGAGCAGAAAGTATAGCTTTATACATTTTAGAATTCATCCTGCTACTTCTATCAGCAGTTACATCGTCAATAAACACCAGTGATCCAGTTCCATTAGCAGCCATGCATGCAACTGTCCACCATGTTTGACAGATGATGTGGTATGCTTTGGATCATGAGCCCTTCCTTTCCTTCTTCATACTCTTCTCTTCCCATCATTCTGGTGCAAGTTAGTCTTGCTGTCATTTGATCCAAAGAATCTTTTTCCAGAACTGGACAGGCTTTCTAGCGAAGTGAAAACTGACCTTTCTGTACTTGAGTGTTACCAGTGGTTTGCATCTTGAGGTAAACTCTTTTTATTTACATTCATAAAGGTGTCTCTTGAATGTGTACTTTGATAATGATAGGCCTACCTCCTCGAGAGTGTTCTTGACTTGTTTTTTTCACCAAGGAAAGAATTCTCTGATCATCCACTAAAGTTGTTTTCCATTTTAGGTCTTCCAGGCCTTTTGGTGTTGCTGAGCTTGCCAATGCATTCCTTCTTTTTAGAATGTACCAAATTGTTGATTTGGCCACTCCTAACGTTTCTACTATCTATCTGGTAAGTTGGGAGAGTGTTCAGTCTAATGATGGCCTCCTCAACTTGTGCATCAATACCTCTTTGGACCGCATATTGAGAGTTCCCATGAACAGCTACCAAATGCCGTTTCAACACTTGGAATCAACTCCAGACTTTTTATATCCTTAATTTGTCATGAAATAACAAGGAAACAGGCCAATCTTGGCCATGAAATTGCTTATCAGTTAGTGGTCCAATTACTTTTGGGCCTGTGAAAACAGAGAGATTATGTAAAAAAAATCACTGTAATTCCTAAACCGTTAATAACTGTTAAATACAAATGGAGCCAATTGTATGTGGACAGTTGACCATCACAACTAGATATGCTTGTTGAACATCCCTTTTAAAACACATGGGCATCGGTATGGAGTTGGCCTCCCATTGCTATTAGAACAGTCTTTTAGAGAGGTCTTTCCGCTAGATTTGGAGCATGGCTGTGGGGATTTTTGCCCATTCAGTCACAAAAGCATTCGTGAGGTTGGGCACTGATGTTGGGCAAAGAGAGCTGACATGCATTCAGCATTCCAATTCATCTCCAAGGTGTGTTGAGGTCAGGGCTCTGTGAAGGTCAGTCAAGTTCCTTGACACCAAAATCAGCAAAACATGTCTTTATGTACCTCATTTTCCACAAAGGGTCATTGTCATACTGGACCAGGTTTGGGCTAGGCCTTTTAGTTCCAATGATGGGAAATCATAATGCTTCAGCATACAAAGTAATTCTAGAGAATCGTGTGCTTCCAACTTTGTGGCAACCACGCATGGGTGTGAATGTCAGGTGTTCATATACTTTTGGCCATATATTGTACATACAGTACATTTGCAGTGGGGGAATAAGGGTGGAGAAAGGCTCAAGAATTAATACATTTAACTAGTTAGGGACACACTGTTTTGTCAGACACACCTGTATTGTAAACAATGTAATTAAATTTCTTGAACTTACTGTATATGAAGTTTCACATCCAGTGATTGAATTGGCCAGAGTTGTTTCAAACAATAGTGGGGAGGAGGAAGCAGAAAAATCCATATGAAACCGTTACTTAGCAAGTATTTTAATAGCCTAGTTTATCCAACATAGTGTAATTAAAGATTTGAATTTACTCTAGATATCCTTTACACGCTTTTTGGTTTTGTCAGAGAAAGGCGCTATGTTGAACTTTACAGGAGATTATTTGCATATCGTAGAGGGTTCCAAGTAGATCAATTGAGGAAGCTAAGAATATTTAACTATCCAATGAACTTTTGATGAAGCAGGGTTTCCTGATTGGCTCCACCACCTGGGTAAGCACTCCCTGTTTATCTACCCTGAAACTGTTTCCAATGGCCTAAAAGTAGCATACGGTTTACTGTAACTGGCATTTTAACATTATTGAAAATTTGTTCATAGCTTGTATCATTTAACCATAATCACTAAGTTGGGCCTTCGACCTAATGACACCTCAAAAGGCATTTTGTTGACATCTAAAAATGGCGTATTTGGATGCTGGATGGCAGAACCAGTTCATGGTGGCTGAACTTCTCTTAGGACCAATTATTCCAGGCTTACTAATTATCCAAATACCTCTTTTGCTCCCAATCATTTAGAGATCATTAAAAATGCAAATGTTTCCCCAGATATTTTATTGGTGTACTGATACACTGCACAAACAGAATGATGAATACTGTCACAGAAGGTCATCTGACATCTACATGACACTTACAAGCACTCATGACTACCAGGGTTGTTTCTGAATGATTGAAGGTTTTAAGAAACAACTTACTTTGGTCCCCTTTGCCATTCATACCAAATTTAACCGCCAGTCATACCCCAATTATAGTCATCACAACCCTATTACTGTTTTGCTGGGATTCGAACGCGGGTCGTTGGTGTGATAATCCAGCAAACCCCCACTAGGCCACCAGGGGGATGACTCAAGTACAGAGGCGTGAGGCGAAAATAGAGTATCAAAAAAAAAGTTTATTTACACTATTTACAATCCAATGGAAAAAAAACAAAAAGAAAATCCAAAAGCTCAGAAGATAAACCAAAATAAAAATATCCAAAGGTAAAATGTACAAAAACAAAAGGAAAGGCAAAATGCTGAACGCTCAGAAGATCAAAAAGGTACAAAGTCCAAAGAAAGCAAAAATATCAAAAACACAAGGGCACAGGCAAGATACGTGGGCCAGCAGACCCTAGCACTAGACAGCATAGCATAAAGACTCTGTGACAAGGGAACAAACAGAGGGGTATTTATACACAAACTAATTAAGGAACAGGGCGGGGCAGGAAACAGGCAATCAAGACAAACACAAAACACAGTGGCGGCCTCTAGAGGCCAAACCAAACATGACAAGATAAACATAACAGCGGCCTCTAGAGGCCAAAACAGTCCCAGTCCTAACAATTACAAGCCAGTTCGACCCCAGTCATACCCCCCCAGTCTCACCCCAATCAAACCCCAGTCATACACTAATCACACTCCAAGCATACCCCAGTCACACCAAAATCATACCCCAATCACAACCCTATCCCACCCCAATCAGACCCCAGTCATACACCAATCACACTCCAATCATACCTCAATCACACCTAAATCAGACCCCCAGTCAGAACTCAAAGTTTACCTTGATCACACCCCAATCATACCCCAAATATTGACCCAATCAAAGCCCAGTCATACCCCAACCACCCCCAATCATACCTTTCACACTTTAGTTTAGTTTTACAGTTACAAGTTGAAGACCACAAGTTGGGCTCCTGCAAACGTTTGAATCACACTTCACTTATTGCCAAATCCTGAATTTTATGGGGGCCCTAAGCATCTGTTTACACCACTTATAGCTATATGACCTTGATGACAACTGACACAAACCTATATAAAGTTTTATTTCAATAAGGGTCAGCAGACAAAAAGACTACTTCAGTATTGTATGTCAAGTTGATTAAAAAAAACTGTGTTAACTGATCTTTTTGTTGACATACAGTTACGCTATGACATCTGCCAGATTTAATTACTTTAGAATTTAATCACAATTTACTTTGTCGCTCACTTATTTCTAGTATAATGTGACATAGTTTACCAAGTGAGAACTAAACAGTCTCCTTATCTCAAGAGACTTGGTGGTGACACTGACATATAAACACTGTTACCCAGTGAAGGTTTTCCCAGTGTAAAACAATTACACTGTAACAACAGACATGCTCATCACTGATTCTTGAAACTTTGGCAAAAATGTGTCCCACTAAGAAAAGTGCTAAGTCTGTTGGAAATTAATAACATTTTCATAAATAAAAAAAAATTAAAGTTATAAATCAGGGGGTCCGGGCGGCACGGTGGTGTAGTGGTTAGCGCTGTCGCCTCACAGCAAGAAGGTCCGGGTTCGAGCCCCGTGGCCGGCAAGGGCTTTTCTGTGCGGAGTTTGCATGTTCTCCCCGTGTCCGCGTGGGTTTCCTCCGGGTGCTCCGGTTTCCCCCACAGTCCAAAGACATGCAGGTTAGGTTAACTGGTGACTCTAAATTGACCGTAGGTGTGAATGTGAGTGTGAATGGTTGTCTGTGTCTATGTGTCAGCCCTGTGATGACCTGGCGACTTGTCCAGGGTGTACCCCGCCTTTCGCCCGTAGTCAGCTGTGATAGGCTCCAGCTTGCCTGCGACCCTGTAGAAGGATAAAGCGGCTAGAGATAATGAGATGAGATGAGATGAATACCTTTACTACAGCCCTGTGATGACCTGGCGACTTGTCCAGGGTGTACCCCGCCTTTCGCCCGTAGTCAGCTAGGATAGGCTCCAGCTTGCCTGCGACCCTGTAGTACAGGATAAAGCGGCTAGAGATAATGAGATGAGATGAGATACCTTTACTACATGAAAGAATACATTGTTATATGTATTTAAAACTGCAAACAGTGAGTTTTGAACGATGTTTACTATTATTTTGTGGTTGCTCAAAACGTGTCCCACATATTCGTCAGCACCGTCAGATATTTACAAAAAGCAATAAAATCAGGCAACTACAAGGTCAACTATATTCCCGAGGACCCTCTTTTCAAACCTTCAGCTCTACTGCATGCTTCCAGATTACTCAAGCTCCTGTAAGTTTGGTATTTTCTCTTAAACCTGTTCATATTTTTGGACACTGCTACAGTCACAACCATAGCATGTCAACACCGTCACTTTTGTATAAAAAAATATTAGATTAGATTATGACATAAATGTATACTTTTTAAGAAGAGGTCTGAAGCAGTTAGCAACAGAGGGAAAACAAGATGGCTCATGTGAACAACTTCTGCATATCATGTGAAAGAGTAGGTTTTTGTCACCACCGTTAGACGTCACCACCGTCAGGTTTTCTGTCTGATGGTGGTGACAAAAACTTCCAAATGGCCCTCAACGGAGGCTAGAACATAATTGTTGATCACAGTAAATACCAATATGACGCGATGTTTCATTAACCTCTTTTATATTTATATTTATGTAATTCCTCCCATATTTCTTCCCTATTGTCCAACCCTTAGGGGATGTAGTGTGCCTTTCCTCTCTCTCTCTCAATTCACTATCATGCCATGTTCATTTGGCTTATGTCATTTGGGATGCACATGGGGCACCTACTACCTACCTATATACCACATAGTATACAGTGTCCCTTCTCCAATGACTAAAGCCAAATGGAAATGGAATGACCTTTAACCAAATCCAACATTCATAACATGTCCCTAAATTTCATAGTCATTACACTCAACTTTGATGACAGTTTAAGATGTTAGTGATGCATTGTACATTATTCCCACTGGTAATAACATTATTTCTTACTATGATGATTTGATATTTGATGATATGGGGATGGAGTACTTTTAAAAATGTTATTGCTTAATTGTACCTTAGGCCTATATTCCTTGAAAAAATGTCATTACATTGCTCAGGATTGTTATATTTTTGGACCAAATAGTTAAATAAAGTTGTTAAGCAAAAAGCCATTGAGTTTGGAATTGAAATGTGGAATTATATGTTGTAATGAGGCCACTGTCACCACCGTCAGTTCTAAAGTCACCACCGTCAGAGGGAGTTTTATTTGTTTTAAATGAATATGCTTACAACATGTTTCTTCAGTGCTGTTGAGTTATGAAAGTAATAGTCTCTTTTAATGCAAAAATAAGTTTGTTAAATAAAAAAACATTACTTTGTCTCCTTAGGCTGAAAATAAAAATTGTATAATATTAGATCTTTAAAGGAGTCCACGTGAAACTGTATAAAAATTGAATAAAAGTGAATATTCAACTTTTAACAGTGTATATGTGTGCTAAGAATGCCAGTTAATGATTTAAAAACTCTAAATACATCTCATCTCATTATCTCTAGCCGCTTTATCCTGTTCTACAGGGTTGCAGGCAAGCTGGAGCCTATCCCAGCTGACTACGGGTGAAAGGCGGGGTACACCCTGGACAAGTCGCCAGGTCATCACAGGGCTGACACATAGACACAGACAACCATTCACACTCACATTCACACCTACGGTCAATTTAGAGTCACCAGTTAACCTAACCTGCATGTCTTTGGACTGTGGGGGAAACCGGAGCACCCGGAGGAAACCCACGCGGACACAGGAAGAACATGCAAACTCCGCACAGAAAAGCCCTCGCCGGCCACGTGGCTCGA
This sequence comes from Neoarius graeffei, assembly GCF_027579695.1. NCBI lineage: Eukaryota > Metazoa > Chordata > Actinopteri > Siluriformes > Ariidae > Neoarius > Neoarius graeffei. Next base: position 34,844,781 of record NC_083586.1, read on the forward strand.
ACCTGGACCTTCTTGCTGTGAGGCGACAGCGCTAACCACTACACCACCGTGCCGCCCTACTCTAAATACATATTAGACCAAATATATACAAAACAATTTGCTTTTTATTGTGTCTGACGGTGTTGACAAAAACAAAGTAATAGCTGAAAAAATGCCTATTTTATGAAAAAAATACAAAATGAGGAGCGGTACATTGCTGAACAGCCAAGGCCTTGTCCTATAATGATATACCTTTAGATTTTGTAATTTAAGTAACTTTTTATTTTCAAAATTAAAACCTGTTTTATCCAAAATCCCAAGAATCAGTGTCATGTTTCCCCTGGCCCATAAATAAAGTCTGGTTCTTTGTTCTGCCTATAATTATTTTTATGACCACTTATGACAATGCCATTACACAGTAAGGGCAGATGTGTGTGTATATTCTCTGACTTCTATTCAGTTGAACACATGGTAACATATATTTTTCATTGATGCTATATTGGATTGCATAGTTTTGATGTTTGATGTGATGTGACATCATCACCCTTATCTGTGACTTCACTGAAGTGTTATGTCAACATCAGAATTAAAGCAGGCATTCTTTATGACAGCAGACCTTTATTGGAGCAAGTGTTTATGAATGTTTATGCAGAATTATGTCAGTTGTCAATAAGGGCTTATGGAGATGTCATATATTCAAATAATATTAGCTGGCTTTGAGTGGTATATCAGATATATTCCATGCAGCGAGCATGATATTGAGTGAGTCGAAGACGAGTTCAATATCATGCTTGCTTAATGGAATATATCTGATAGACCATTTAAAAAACAGCCATTATTATTATTATTATTATTATTATTATTATTATTATACATTCAGTGGAAGAATTATAGATTTTACAAAAAGTTAAGAATGGGAGGGACACTTACCAGTATTGAATGCTGATCGAACATAAGTCAATGTTCTGTCAATTCAGTGAACATGTACAAAGTTAAAGTTCTAACAATAAAAATGGTACAAGTCCAAAAAGCCTGAACAACAACCCAACTTGTATACAAGCTATATCCAGGTAGCACGGGCGATTGCTCTAAGACAACGAGGGAGGCTCAGCCTCCTCTAAAAATGCCCTTATAACATTAATGTGCGCGTGAGTTTCTCCCCCTCGTGACAGCGCGATGCAGCCCAGCCTCAGTGCACTTCAATGGCATTGGGAGCTCTGCGCTTTTCAATCTCAAAATGCAAGACGATTATTGGACAAATACTGCGAAAATGCCCGCCTACGGACTCCCAGCCTCAGTGGAATTCAATGGCATTTGGGAGCTCTGCGCTTTTCAATCTCAAAATGCAAGACGGTTATTGGACAAATACTGCGAAAATGCCCGCCCACGGACTCCCAGCCTCACATGGGAGGGACATGGCAGTTTCCGCGAGGAGACTGGTGATTGGTGAAAGCGGCCGGATATTTTCTTTGATTGACAGCTCGTTTCAACTATAGACAGGCAGCGGTGAATTTCAGTTCAGTCCCATGCGGATTCGCAAGTGCTGTGGTGTATTGTAAGAGATCAGCTTACATTTCGATTTCATTCATTACATACGGTTTCTACCAGCTTTTTTAGTTTGTATATATTTTCATTGTAAATAAAGTGTAAATATAGTGTTGTCAAGTTTGCTATCTTAGTTCCAGAAATGTCGTTTATTTGAGTGACTGAACTTGAACTTGAGGGGGCTAGTCAGCTAGCAAGAAAGCTGCGCACAGATGCCAAGCATTGCTGATTTAATTTTGGCGAAGCCATTTGCCAGTCTTCCTTTCGAGGATAAAATTAAAATTAAAGAGACCAACACCTCAAATTGACTTGGTGAAAAAGGTAGGGAATAATACTCGTTCCTTTCAGCTCTCCTGGTACGAGAAAGTGAATTGGCTAACAGCAAGTGACCCACATCAACAACAGTAAATAGGCTACTTTAGTAATATGTCATGGATGGACCAAAAATATAGAATCTATTTAAAATGTTTATGCTGAGTATATTATATTGGAATATATATTTCTCTGGATATGAATTAAACACAGCTACAATTTGGAAAACATTTTTAAACAAAAACACAGCCGAGAACATTTCACACTACAGACCTGGATTAAAAGTGAAGCGTTATCAAAATTGTCAATAAAACATTTCTCAGTCAAAATAAGTAAAATATAGGGAAAGTGTCATTGAATGAAATGTGTGGCACCCAGCTCTACTGCTGAGGTTCCTGACAAAGAGCTGCTTTCAATAATGATCAATTTTTAAACAACATGCCACAATTTTAAAATATAAAATGTTAAAATATACACCCCCCCCAACACCACCATCATGTATATTGGACAGTAGGCTAATGGGCCAAAAGAACCTGTTATTTCACAGTTTGTGACGCTGCCAACAATCAGCCAGATCAGAGGCAAGAGTATGGGCAAAATTGATGTGTTTTTTCTTTTAAAATCTGGAAATATCGTAACCGACCAGCCTCCCCTGTTTGAAAGACTACCAGCCGCCACTGCCAGGTAGACAGTTCAAGTTCAAAGTTACTTTTGGTCATAGTTAACTGTTACACTGCAGTTGTTCAAAACAAAAGGGCTTTGCTGAGTGAAGTCCTCTTGTAAAAGTCTCCATCACTTTTCCTCACCTCCAAGTAGAGCTTTGACAATATTTCTGCTATTGCTCTCTTTTCCAGTTTTTCAATGTCCATTGGTATGTTTTTCTCTTAAATCTTGTGCTTTTAATGAAGCAAACCTCGTGGCCATGTTTGTATACAAACTGTCACAGTCACTCAGAAGTTTTACGTCCCCAATGTGCCTCTTTTCCAGTTTTTCGATGTCCGTTGGTATGTTTATCTCTTGTAAATATGCATGAAGAATATATAATGAAGTTTTGGTAGCCTTTCAGGTGTTCACCGCATCTTCGGTTTCAGTTTTCAGTTTATTTATTTAGTGCTTAAACCGAGCACTGAATTAACCCAGTCCTCTCTCTCTCCTGGCCAACAAAAAATGATTGTGCACATGCGCAGCAGAAAAGTTGTCATTGGATCTTCGCATGAGCTCTGATATGTGATGTTGTGTTGTCTTGACAATGTGCAATATTATAACAATATTGCACACTCATTCTCCATTGGGAAGAGTGGCGTAATACATGGAGGATCAGCGATATGATAACAATATTGCATGCCATCAGTAAACCCACTAGAAGGGAATAGAATACATACTTTTATTCCATGGAAAAATTGGCCTGTATGTATAATAATCCTTTGAATGCTACGGTGATACGAAGTCTTTGGTGTGAACATTCCTTTACCTTAACATGTACATGACAAGAATGCAAGTGTGTGTGTGTGTGTGTGTGTGTGTGTCCCTTTTGTGAAAAACAGGGTCTTGCTCTCCTGCCATCAGCAGTCTAACACTCGACTGCAGAGTCAGCAATCTGTTTCTCTCCTGCTCCCTCTCTCCCTCTTTCTCGCTCTTCTTTCTTTTCACCACACTCCTCCTCACCCTCCCTTTCTTTTCTTACATCCCACTGGAGTCAAGGGTGAAGGGCTCGCAAGGAAGGAGTGTGCATTTTCATCAGCTCATGTGCCAGGGGTAGTGTTTATCATCGTCCATCCTCCTCTTTCTCTATCCACTCCTCTCTGAGGCCCCTCCCCCTACTCCGACTCCCTCCCTGTCTCTCTCTCTCTCTCTCTCTCTCTCTCTCTCTCTCTCTCTCGCTCTCTGGTGCTTTTCATTCAAAGCTGCTGTCACTGCTGCTTTGCTCAGGCTCTTCTACCCACAGCTTGCAGGAGAGAGTGTGATGGAGAGAGTGCAAACACTGCCTACCAGCATTCCACCTGAACGAGAAGAAGACAGGCTAGACTAGCACCGCATAAAACTCATGTGGATGCAATGTTATGTTGGATTGGGTTGCCCATTCCTGCTCTACTGGATTCAGTCCATGAGTGCTGGATCTGATCCCTTTACTGGAAAGTCCAGCTTTGGACAGAGGCTGCTGGAAGGCTTACAGTGCATCTCTTCTGCGCCTGATTCAGCACCAGAGTGTCAGGTGTGATGGAGAATTAAACAATTTTGGGATTTGCAGCCAAGCTAGCAGTAAGGAATTGGAGCTTGGATTTGTTCCTATAGTGAACCACGAACAGGATTGTCCAGTTGGGTGTATGGATGTGTTCGGATTTTCAAAGATGGCTAAACTGTCAGGGTGAGTGTAAGCACCACTATATGGTGTTTTTTGTTTTGTTTTGGTTTTTTGTTTTTTATACTGGTTCAGGAAATTACAGAGAGATTGAAGCTTAACGCGCAGGGTTTTGGAGTGTTTGAGATTTCAGGAAGGATTAAGTTGCATAACCAGGGACTGATTAATTCTTCTTAATTTGTCATGCAAAAAAGTTAAGAAGTAGTAGATGACAGGAAAAGATACAGCCCGAAACAGGACTGAGTTTCACAAAAGTATAATTCCTAATATGGTCATGTTAGTGTATTAGGGAAGCAGGGCTGCAGTTGGTGAATAATGAAAATGATATCTCATCTCATTATCTGTAGCCGCTTTATCCTGTTCTACAGGGTCGCAGGCAAGCTGGAGCCTATCCCAGCTGACTACGGGCAAAAGGCGGGGTACACCCTGGACAAGTCGCCAGGTCATTACAGGGCTGACACATAGACACAGACAACCATTCACACTCACATTCACACCTACGGTCAATTTAGAGTCACCAGTTAACCTAACCTGCATGTCTTTGGACTGTGGGGGAAACCGGAGCACCCGGAGGAAACCCACACGGACACGGGGAGAACATGCAAACTCCACACAGAAAGGCCCTCGCCGGCCACGGGGTTTGAACCTGGACCTTCTTGCTGTGAGGCGGCAGCGCTAACCACTACACCACCATGCTGCCCCTCAAAATAACCTATCATCTCATCTCATCTCATTATCTCTAGCCGCTTTATCCTTCTACAGGGTCGCAGGCAAGCTGGAGCCTATCCCAGCTGACTATGGGCGAAAGGCGGGGTACACCCTGGACAAGTCGCCAGGTCATCACAGGGCTGACACATAGACACAGACAACCATTCACACTCACATTCACACCTATGGTCAATTTAGAGTCACCAGTTAACCTAACCTGCATGTCTTTGGACTGTGGGGGAAACCGGAGCACCCGGAGGAAACCCACACGGACACGGGGAGAACATGCAAACTCCACACAGAAAGGCCCTCGCCGGCCACGGGGTTTGAACCTGGACCTTCTTGCTGTGAGGCGGCAGCGCTAACCACTACACCACCATGCTGCCCCTCAAAATAACCTATCATGCTTAATAAAAACTTAGGGAAGCCATAAAAAGTGTTTTCTAACCCTTTGAACTTTCTTTTGTGGACTAATGACCGTGTTGTCTCATTTGTCTTGCCCGCTTTTTGGCCGAAGATTGTGGGAACCTCATCTGGATTCAGCACTGGCTTGTACGGTATTCCTAATGCCGGGGCATCCGAGTTGTTTGAGTGAAACAATTTTCTTCAAAATGTTCCGAGCACATGAGCTGCGTAAAGCAGTGTTTGTTTACCCTCTTTCTGTATTGCCATGAGAGTTGGACTATCTACCATGGTAATTACAGTAGGCTAGCCTGGTGACGTCTTGATGAGGAAGTTTTTCATGAATGAGTCGAGAGCATGCTAAGCGTGCTAACGAGTGCTTATGCTGCCAGGAACGTGTAAAAACTTGCGCACTTGCCTCTTGGACGGATTTAGGTAAGTCAGATTGTATGCAGATCTGTTTGTAGGTTGTCTAGCAAGGTTATAGTCTGCAGAATGAGGCTGTCATGGTAGCACTACTTGTACCGGGGATGTAAATATGAAAAGTTTCCTCCCCCATTCAGTCACATAGGAGTACATCAGCTGTTCACTCTTCCCTCGCTGTTTATCAGCGACATCAGTATTATCTTTCCCCTTCCACTTTTTTGTTAGAGAAATGGAATTTCATTTTTTTTTCAGATAAACTTTTAATGAAATAATCTCCAGTCAGGGGCAGCTTCAAGTCTTACTCGCTATGCGGCGCTTCCATGTCTTGTGCACAAATGACGTCAGAGCTTTGCCAGAAATGATCGGGGGGATATTTCTGATTTGGTTAAAATATTTTCAATGGCGGCCTTCATGAAATTGTCCATCTGACTTTCAGAGATGGATATCTTAGTTGTGTGAGCTCCTTATTTTCAATTATTCACATGAATCATTAGTTTATATCATAATCTATCTTCATAACTGTATTTTAAAAATGGGATTTATTTTCTTTTAAATCATGATGTATTGTGGCTGTTTCATTCATTTCAGATACACACATTATTTCATAAGCAACAAACCATCAGTTTCATTCATCAGTCTACTTGATTACATTTCGGTCTTTTCCCTTCCAGTCTCACCATCTGTCTGATCACATAAACAGATCAATGCATTCAGATTAGATTCACCTCTCTGTGTCTGCTGGAGGTCGAGGGATCTGTAACAGCTGATGTGTTTCTGAAAGTCTAGTTGTGTATCCTTCAGAGATTTCAGACATCTCGTGTGGACTGATAAAAACAAAAGAGGGCTCAGTGTGTGACTAAAACACACCACTAAACCATTACGCTACAATTTATTCAAACGGCTTCATTTATTCAGTTCAACTGAGTGTAATTAGTATTATTATATCATAGTACACTTCTGATTTGTTTTTGATTTCCACTGTAAACCTGTGATATTTATTATTCTCGCATTAGTGGGAGCTAAACTGGAAAATAGTCGACTTTTCTCATTCAAATTCTGCCCTTTTTATTTGACTGGAGAAAAGCCTATGACCTCTCGGAGACCTTGCCGTGCTTCTTCACACATCATCATCCTTTATGATTTCTTTTTGGTTCTGGAAAAAGCCTACAAACAGAAACTGTCCCTCACATTAACCCCTGCTGTCCATTCAGATCAGATCCTGCAAAACGAGTGTGTTTTTGTCACTTGTTTACTTGAAAAATCTTTCTTTCTTTTTAAGTTTTTTTATTCGATTCCATCTTTCAATCTTTGTCTGTTCTTTCTTCCTTTTTGGTGACATTTTCTTTTTATTCTTCCTTTCTTTTGATTTCTTGACTTTTTGTTGTAAATGTTCTTTTCTTTCTTTCTTGTTCTCTTTTGTTCTTTTTTGTTCCTTCTTTCTTTCAATCTTTTTTATTCTTCCATTTTCCTTTTCGGTGACGTTGTTTCTTTTTTATATTTTCATTCTCTTTCTTTTTTTTGTTTGAAATTTTCTATCTATCTATCTATCTATCTATCTATCTATCTATCTATCTATCTATCTATCTATCTATCTATCTATCTATCTATCTATCTATCTATCTATTCTATTCCTACTTTCTTTCCATTTTTATTTGTTCTTTCATTTTCAGTTGTATTGTTTCTTTTTGATACTTCCTTTCTTTCTCTTTGTTTGCTTTTTGTTCTAATTTCTTTTTCTTTTTGTTCTATTCCTTCTTTCTTTCAATCTTTATTCTTTTTCATTTTTAGTGATATTGTTTCTTTTTGATTCTTTCTTTCTTTCTTTCTTTCTTTCTTTCTTTCTTTCTTTCTTTCTTTCTTTCTTTATCTATTCTTCCTTTTTCTTTTTTTGGTGACATTGTTTCTGTTTTCATTTTTTATACTTCCTTTGTTTCTCTTTCCTGGCCTTTTGTTGTAAATTTACTTTTCCTCCCTCCCTTCCTTTCTTTCTATTTTTGTTCTATTCTTTCTTTCTTTTTATTTTTGTTCGATTCCTTTTTCTTTCAATCTTTATTCTTTCTTTTTCCTTTTTTGGTGACATTGTTTCTTTTTATACTTCCTTTCTTTCTCTTTCCTGGCTTTTGTTGTAAATTTACTTTTTCTTTCTTTTTTTTTCTTTTTTATTTCCTTTTTGTGGTTTTCTTTCATGCTCTGTGAGAAGTGTTACAGTATAGTCGTGTAATGAAGGCTCCTAAGTGACACATGGGCTCTGTGCACTTTACACTCAGTTCCACATCACCCTGGGCTTTGAGAACAGACTCTGCCATGATGTGACTCGAGGAAATGAACTGACGTCAGTGACAGATCATTATGTTTCACTTTAAATAGAGTGTTTTTTTATTCTGATTGTTTCCTTTTTCAGTTTGCATCTGCGATGTGTTCTAAATTTAGAAACACCAGCTTCACAGCATGCCTTAAACTGTGTTTCCTCCTCCTTCCTCCAGTACATGATACTTTGAAGGATAACTGACATTGACGCAAGTCATTTCATGCTCATTCTTATTAAACACTATTTGCTTGGTGGGAATCAGATATTTCCAGGGAAATCTTTCTGTGGCTGACTTTCTATCAAACTGGCTACAGCTCACGTTCACAGCTTCAGTGATTATATCAGTAAAGTTTTCTTACTCAGGAGAAAAACATGGACAATGCTAGTAAACCCATCAAGACTTTAACAACAACCTGTTTGAACTGGACAAGAGCCACATAATCTTTTTCTTGGGTATTTTAATGTCCTGGAGCAGAGCAAAATTGAGGAATTTTCACAATTGTGAGCAATTTCATTGAAATTCACATAAAATTAAGCCACTAACCTTCATCATAACCTTTTGAATCTGTCCATGTGTAACTTTTCAAGCACACTGTCTTGTGAATTCTTGCAAAATTTCAGTCATGTGATCCTTTTGGCCAGAGCAATAAACACATATTTATAACAAAACTTAATAAGAACTGGAAACTTTCTACTTTCTTGCATTGCTTAGAAAGTTTCTATTGGATGCTTCATTATAAATATAATGCAATAACTGTAGCTTGCAAAATGAAGATGTGCAAGTAGAGTATGGTTTCAAAATGTATTTAGCTTTAGAAATATAATTATGCTGTGTTTTTTCATAGTGGATGAGGTGTTGTGGTGTAACAGTGGGTAATGTTGCTGCCTAAAAGCTCCAGAATTCCCTGAGTCAATCCTGAGCTCAGCTTGGGGTGAGTTTCACATGTTAGAGGCTCCAGATCCACCGTGGCCCTGAGCACGAGAAAGCAGTTACTGAAGATGAATGAATGAATGAATGAATGAATGAACGAACAAATGGATGGGTGAATGGATAAGTGTATGGATGGATAATGAATGGCTGGATGAACGACAATGAATGAGTGAGTGTGTGTATGTATGTATATGTGTGTGTGTGTGTGTGTATATATATATATATATATATATATATATATATATATATATGGATGAGTGACTTGATGGATGAATGGATGAACAGATGGCTGGATAAATGGAGATATGGATGGATGGGTGAATGGTGGGTGGATGAATGGATGGATGAATTGATTGATGGTTAGATGAATAAATAAATGTATGGATGAATGAATAAATGAAGGGATGGAAGGATGAATGAATTAATGAATGAATGAACAGATGGATGTATAGATGAATGGATGGATGGATGGATGGATTAACTGATGGTTGGATGAATAAATAAGTGAATAAATGTATGGCTGGATGAATGGTGGATGAATGAATCAACTAATGAATGGATGAATCAACCGATGGATGGATGAATTAATAAATGGATGGATGGATGGGTGGATGGATTAATTGATGGTTTGATGAATAAATAAGTAAATAAATACATGTATGGATTGATGAATGGTAGATGGATGAATAAACTAATGAATGGATGAATCAACCGATGGATGGATGAATGAATAAACAAGGGATGGATGAATGAATGAATGAATGAATGAATGAATAAACAAGGGATGGATGAATGAATGAATGAATGAATGAAGGGATGGATGGATGGATGGATGGATGGATGGATGGATGGATGGATGGATGGATTAATCGATGGTTTGATGAATAAATACATGTTTGTATGCATGAACTAATGAATGGATGAATCAACAGATGAATGAATGAATGAATGAATGAATGAATGAACAGATGGATGAACAAATGGATGAATGAGTGAGTGAATGAATGAATGAATTTTTAAAAAATATCACACAGTAAAGAAGTTCTCTACCTTGCGTAAATGTTGAAGCTGTGAAATCTGATTCCATCCCCCCGGGACAGTTGCTCTTTGACACCATAAAATCTTCTTTTAAATCCAACATTTTGAAAATTTAAAACAATTCTCCTGATTTATCTAAAAGGTTAATATTAGTAAGGGGGAGAATCTGCACTTTTCAGTGACTTTGGATTTATCAGTGATGCATTTGTTGAAATTAAGAATAAAAAACTTACATTTATGCATTTGTTTGTTTATTACATATTAATTAAACTTAAACATGTGGCCTAAGTCAATGTGATGTACATTATTTCCTGTTTTTACACCACCAAATCAGTTTCTAATTCTGTTTTTAATCCAAGACATTACTTTTCCTGCTCACAAATCTTTCAGTTGCATCCATTTGGTCATGGAAAATTACCTTTACATGCTAAAATGAATTCAAATTAATTTCTTTAGCCCTAAGCCGTCCTTATAGGAACAACATAATCATTCTGCTTTCAGAGCATGTTCTTAATGTACAAACCAAACTGATATAGTGCTGAAAGTTAAAAACAAAAGTTGGGCAAATAATGTGTTGTAGAGTTCACTTGCAGGTTAATGTTAACTTTCTGTCTCCTAAAAAAATAGATATTTGAACTTGGGTTAGGGGATCAGAGGAGGATTGATTCCAGGGTTATCACTGGTGTAGTTTCTTTCAGTCTGAGACCTGCACTGTTTAAGTGTGGGATTTGAGCCCATCTCTCTCTCTCTCTCTCTCTGCTTGTTGGGACACTCTGTTCTGCCGCACTGGGTAGTGGGCTCCCTGCCAGCTTCTATGAACCCCCATTACTTGCACACACAGCGCACTCTGCAGTGTCATCTTCTAAGGTCTTTTAACCCATCTCTCTCTCACTCACACACACACACACACACACACACACACACACACACACACACACACACAAGTAAGCACTCTTTAGAAGCGTCACTCAAAGAGCATTTTGCCATTTTCAGGATTCAACAGCATACAATATGCAGGAGTCTGTTTTTGCTTGTTATTTGCTTTATACATTTTGCTGAATCTAATTCCTGCTAATAGGCTCCGGGGACATAATCAAGATGTTAATGTTTTGATGTGATTGGCTGGTGGAATGATGTCAAAAGATTTTTTATTTTTTTTGTATGAAACGTGATACATGATTTCATCAGTACATCACAACACTGTGCTGGAATATATATATATATATATATATATATATATATATATATATATATATATATATATATAAGATCAAGAACAGATTTAAAGTCAATTTTTTGTTGTTTTTTAGCTCAGTGGTGTCTGTGTAGCTCACTGTAGGTTCTGATATGGATTGGGCTTCATTTATCAAATGCGATATGTTTCTACATCCTGGATGAAATGAACATGAGGTCGGATTAATCAAAACAGTAAAAACCATTCATCTGAGAATAAACAGTGATGAGATACGAGTTACATCCAGGGAAGAAGCTGAAAAATGATGTGTATTTCCTGGTGCAAAATTTTACAAGGTGTCGTACAATTTAAAAGTGCATGAATTCAGAATTCATGACTGTATCTGCTCATGTTTATCATGAAATATTCAGGTGTTCATATTGTGTGATGAGCCACACAAAAATCCACCAGCTAAACAAATGTGGCTCCTTTGTGCATCAAAACTATTATCATCAAACCTGGTGCCTCAATATACAAATTCACACAACTCCAAAGTGCTCGACATCTTGAAGTTCCAGCTTATAAAAAACAGTAATCACTAACTATTATAAATTAAGTAACTTCAGTAAAATTAATAGGAAATATACATTATTCCAAAAAGAAGAAGAATGTAAATTTTGACCCATTATCAAGGTCAAAATGTTAATTTTATGAATCATACCTTTTCTTATAGCTTTAACCTCAAAATGTATTCTAATTAGTATGAATTTCTCATAACATCAGATTTGCTGCCTCTCTGCCTTCCCAGTCCTGTATTACAAAACACTCATCTGCATTAAAATATCCTCACAGCTCCTAGGTTTGGGTTCAGAAATGAGGTCACAGATTCTTTTAATGTCTCTGTGGGTTTCTTCCAGGTTCTCTGGTTTCCTCCCACCTCCTGAAAACATGCCAGAAGGTGACTTACAGTGTCTTGCAAAAGTATTCATCCTCCTTGGTGTTTGTCCTGTTTTGTCGCATTACAAACTGGAATTAAAATGGATTTTTGGAGGGTTAGCACCATTTGATTTACACAACATGCCTACCACTTTAAAGGTGCAAACTGTTGTTTTATTGTGACACAAACAATTAAAATAAAAAAAAAACAAAAAACAGAAATCTGGAGTGTGCATAGGTATTCATCCCCCACAAAGCCAATATTTTGTAGAGCCACCTTTTGCTGCAATTACAGTTGCAAATCTCTTGGAATATGTCTCTGTTAGCTTCACACATCTAGCCACTGGGATTTTTGCCCATTCCTCAAGGCAAAACTGCTCCAACTCCTTCAAGTTAGATGGGTTGCGTTGGTGTACAGCAATCTTCAAGTTATGCCATCGATTCTCATTTGGATTGAGGTCTGGGCTTTGATTAGGCCATTCCAAGACATTTAAATGTTTCCTTTTAAACCACTCCAGTGTAGCTTTAGCAGTATGTTTCGGGTCATTGTCCTGCTGGAACGTGAACCTTCGTCCCAGTCTCAAACCTCTGGCTGACTCAAACAGGTTTAACTCCAGAATTGCCCTGTATTTAGTGTCATCCATCTTTCCTTCAGTCCTGACCAGCTTTTCTGTCCCTGCAGACGAAAAATATCCCCACAGAATGATGCTGCCACCACCATGCTTCACTGTCAGAATGGTGTTCTCAGGGTGTTGGGTTTGCGCCACACATGGCATTTCCCATAATGGCCAAAAAGATCAGTTTTAGTCTCATTTGACCAGAGAATCTTCTTCCATGTGTTCGCGGAGTCTGCCACATGCTGTTGGGCAAACTCCAAATGTGATTTCTAAAGCAATTACTTTTTTTCTGGCCACTCTTCCATAAAGCCCCGCTCTGTGGAGTGTACAGCTTAAAGTGGTCCTATGGACAGATACTCCCATCTCCGCTGTGGATCTTTGCAGCTCCTTCAGTGTTATCTTTGGTGTCTTTGTTGCATCTCTGATTAATGCTCTCCTTGCCCAGTCTGTGAGTTTTGGTGGGTGGCCTTCTCTTGTCAGGTTTGTAGTGGTGCCATATTCTTTCCATTTTGCTATAATGGATTTAATGGTGCTCTGTGGGATATTCAAAGTTTGGGATATTTTTTATAACCCAACCCTGATCCATACTTCTCCACAACTTTGTCTCTGACCTGTTTGGAGGCTCCTTGGTTCTCCTGTTGCTTGTAGTGTTGCAGAGTCAGGGACCTTCCAGAACAGGTTGATTTATACAGACATCATGTGACACTTTGATTGCACACAGGTGGATCTTAATCAACTAATTATGTGACTTCTGAAGTGAATTGGTTGGACCAGCTCTTAATTAGGGGTTTCATGTGAAAGGGCTGAATACCTATGCACACTCCAGATTTTTGGGTTGTTGTTTTTTCTCATCTCATTATCTCTAGCCACTTTATCCTGTTCTACAGGGTCGCAGGCAAGCTGGAGCCTATCCCAGCTGACTACGGGCGAAAGGCAGGGTACACCCTGGACAAGTCGCCAGGTCATCACAGGGCTGACACATAGACACAGACAACCATTCACACTCACATTCACACCTACGGTCAATTTAGAGTCACCAGTTAACCTAACCTGCATGTCTTTGGACTGTGGGGGAAACCGGAGCACCCGGAGGAAACCCACGCAGACACGGGGTGAACATGCAAACTCCGCACAGAAAGGCCCTCGTCGGCCACTGGGCTCGAACCCAGACCTTCTTGCTGTGAGGCGACAGCGCTAACCACTACACCACCATGCCGCGTTGTTTTTTTTTTTCATCTTAATTGTTGTTTGTGTCACAATCAAACAACAATTTGCACCTTTAAAGTTGTAGGAATGTTGTGTAAATCAAATGGTGCTAACCTTCCAAAAATCCATTTTAATTCCAGCTTGTAATGTGACAAAACAGAACAAACATCAAGGGGGATGAATACTTTTGTAAGAGACTGTAAGTATGTTAAAACTCACTCTCACAGATTCAGGGCCGGCTCTAGGTCTTTAGCTGCCCTAGGCGAGATTGAGTTTTGCCCCCCCAAGGAAAAAAACCCTCTAATAACATCTAAATAACACTTTAATCTAATCACTCTATTCTATTACTATTAAACAATGTACGGTGCATGGACAATAAACAAGAAGTCATTTTTATCATTTTCATTATTGTTATTATTGTTATCATTATTAACATAAAGTGTCACAAAGTAAAATGACCACACAAATTCAATACATATCTCCATATAATGGGCAAAAACTCTTCCGCACCCTGTTCAAAGTGTAGTGCATGGACAATAAACAAGAAATTATTTTTAGTTTCTTTTTTGCTATTAAAAGTTAAGTCATCTCTGAAGAATTAACAAATTAAATGAATAAAAAATTCTACACTTTGTTAGGACATCAATGGGCTGTATTTTCAAACAAAAGTGCTATTATGGGTACTTTGTTATTGCTGTTTGCAATAACAAAGTTATGGGTTAATAATAACTTAGTACCCATAATAAAGTTATTATGGGTACTAAGTCTATTGCTGTTTCCATCTAGTTAGCTAGGCAGACATTGATTCAGGCGTCTAAAATATTAATTTGCCACTATAATGGTTGATATGAGAGATTAGATCAGACTTACCTCTATACTTGGCTCTATTTGTTTCTTCCTGTAGCCTTCATTTGCGCCCTTGCGCACCCGAGAGTTTGGATTTCTTCATTTAAGCACTTGTAGTCTGGGCTACTTTTTGCAGTGGATAGCCATTCTCATTCCCCGATGAACACCGCTCCCCCCGCCCCCCTTATAACCTATCATTGTGCATTTTTAGTAGGCATAAGGAAATCACCGACCACTACTGCGTAGGCTACACTTGTTTTTCAACCTTTTTGAGCCAGGGCGCACTTTTTTCAATGAAAAAATCTCAAGGCACATCACCAATAGAAAATGTTGACTGAAACTAAAACGCTGTTGCCAATATTTACAATATACAGTCATTCTATAATTTTCCACGGTACACTTGGTGATCTCTCACGGCACACTAGTGTTCCGCGGTACTAGAGTTCGGCAGCACAGTGGTTGAAAACACTGTACACCACTGATGCACTTGGTAACATCTCCATTCAATAACTCCATCCCTCCTTTTTGGTGGGGTTTTGGTCGCCCTTGGCGCCCCTGGGCACACTTTGCGCTCTAGGCAATTGCCTAGGTCGCCTATAGCAATCGCCGGCTATGATTACATGGCCAAAACAGAGAATAGCCGCGGATGCGCACTTGCGCGCCCGAAGACACACTATAGACAGGGCGAACCACTGTTGAGCGCTTAATATTGTTTCATGATTAACAACCACCACCACACCCCACCCCACCCCGCTTTTTTTGACAAATCGCACCCTGACTACATGCTTTGCTGTACAATTAAATTAGGCTAAGACATTATAATGCTGACTCGTTTTCAGAATAGTGGAAGTCATCATTTTTCTCCCTCCGTTTCTGCGCCCCTGGATGGACGCAGCGCCCTTAGCATTTGCCTATATTGCCTATGCCACAGGCCGGCTCTGCACAGCATTAACTGAAGATGAATCTATGTGCTTAATATGGCAGAGTACGTTTCCACTCTTGTTTTTATTATATACAAGACAATATCTCATTTTCATCTAATAACCTGACTTGATGATGTGCCTGTTTTCTAAAAAGCATTATAGTGTTGCCATGAGAGTTTGAGTAATACGCACCCTTCTGCTCATCTTATAACGATTAATGCAGTTCTAGTAGTTGTTTGCTTGGCGTAACACTCCTTCCTCAACTGTGAATCACATCCAGGTGTCTTTAAGTTCCACATGTTCGCCATGGAGGGTCCTGTGATTCAATTGCTCACTGTGTTTTCACAAGACAGAATGCCTATAAGTGTTGAGTCTCTCTAGTTTGATAAATGTAGCCATTATGTTAAGTATCTCGTCTTATCAAGAACCTGGTCTTTGCTGCTTGTGTAAAACAGGAGGCAGGTTTGTGTCAGAGCTTGCTCTCTGAGAGCAAGATATTTTATTTATAACTTTGATGCAAAAGGTAGGAGAATACATGCATCCTGTTTGCAAGCATATCCAGTAGAGATGTAACTGAATAACAAATACATTATTCAGAAGGAACAGATAGTGTAATACAAATAGGATGTGCACTACATATTAGGTTTTTTTTAATTAATTAATTTATTAATTAATTTATTAATTTATTTATTTATTTTGAAGACAGGGCGGCACGGTGGTGTAGTGGTTAGCGCTGTCGCCTCACAGCAAGAAGGTCCTGGGTTCGAGCCCCGGGGCTGGCGAGGGCCTTTCTGTGTGGAGTTTGCATGTTCTCCCCATGTCCGCATGGGTTTCCTCCGGGTGCTCCGGTTTCCCCCACAGTCCAAAGACATGCAGGTTAGGTTAACTGGTGACTCTAAATTGACCGTAGGTGTGAATGTGAGTGTGAATGGTTGTCTGTGTCTATGTGTCAGCCCTGTGATGACCTGGCGACTTGTCCAGGGTGTACCCCGCCTTTCGCCCCTAGTCAGCTGGGATAGGCTCCAGCTTGCCTGCGACCCTGTAGAAGGATAAAGCGGCTAGAGATAATGAGATGAATGAGATGAGATTTTGAAGACAGCGTGGCCAGAAATGTTCATAGGGCATCTGGGATCCCACGGGAAGCAACGAAACAGACATGTGAGTGGAGGATTTTACTTTCAACTGTTCATGAAGCACATGGAGGAAAAAAAGAAAGACCACTAGGTATAATAATTCTGTAACAATACATGGTGCTGCTCACATTCACATCATCCTTAGTAACTGCCTGGTCAAAGGTCATGGTGGTTTAAAGACCACACCCTCTTTAGACCACGCCTACTTTGGGCTTAAATCTGGAAGCAGATACTGACAGATATTTGGCACAGGGGCGAAGAAGCAGTGAATCTGTCCCTCTGAGTTACATGTCAATCCTGGGATCGAGATGCTGACCTCTTCTGCTCCTCGGACCTACCTGATCCATCCTGATGCCCTGTGTCTGGTTGGAGTCTCATCACATCGCTTCTGTGGAGGACGACCCCATATGGACAGTTGGAAGTCACACTTGGAAGACACTCTGGACACTTATAGTAATGCTTTTATGGCTGAGGACTACAGTTGACTTGCTAACTTTAGGACTGCAGTTCTCATGAACAGTTTTGCCCTCAAGTTTCCATCAATGAAGAGTTATAACATCAACAAAACTGACTTCATGTTAAAACTGTCAATGTTATAGTCATGCTGTCTGTTGTTGCCCAGGTGAGGATGAGTTCCCTTTTGGGTCTGGTTTCTCTCGAGGTTTCTTCCTCGTGTCGTCTGGGGGAGTTTTTCCCTTGCCACTGTCGCCATGGGCTTGCTCATTGGGGATAGATTAGGGATAAAATTGGCTCATGTCTTGGGTCATTCAGATTCTGTAAAGCTGCTTTGGGACAATGTCTATTGTTAAAAGCGCTATACAAACAAACTTGACTTGACTTTGTCACTTCACAGCAAGAAGCTTCTGGGTTCAAACCCAGTGGCCAACGGGAGCCTTTCCATGTGGAGTTTGCATGTTCTCCCCATGTCTGCATGGGTTTCCTCCGGGTGCTCCGGTTTCCCCCACAGTCCAAAGACATGCAGGTTAGGTTAACTGGTGACTCTAAATTGACCGTAGGTGTGAATGTGAGTGTGAATGGTTGTCTGTGTCTATGTGTCAGCCCTGTGATGACCTGGCGACTTGTCCAGGGTGTACCCCGCCTTTCGCCCGTAGTCAGCTGGGATAGGCTCCAGCTTGCCTGTGACCCTGCACAAGATAAGCGGTTATGGATGGATGGATGGATGGATGGATGGATGGATGGATGGATGGATGGAGCAGTAAACTTATATAAATCATGTCATTGTGTTATACTTGAGGTGGACAGACTGTATGTTATTTACGTACATCTCTGTGGAAAACTGAAACTTACCAAATTCAAAAAGTAATAATGGGACCATTCTAGGGTGGAGATATAAAGCTTTTTGAGACACAGTAAGGTTTTTAGCCAGATTCTACCCCATTTATCAATTGTTTTAAATTATTTAGAGCAATTTGAAAAAACCTTTCTTCTGGCATGGAACATAATGTTCATCTATAATGTAAAGGCAATGTTATGGAAAGCTTGCTTGGCTGTTACAATCCTCTCGAAGCACAGGAACCCTCTTTGGGAATGAATAATGCACAGTGGCTTGAGGTAAATTCAAAGTTAAAAAGGAATGACGGCACACAAAGGTCGCTTCCTTTGGTAGGTGAACTGAGCAAATGCAACTCGCCAAGATCTGCATGTTCCTCAGAGAACTTTTACAAAGATTAGTGAAAACTTTTTGCTAAATGCTTTGAGATGCAGCTCATTTTTCCTCTGTAGCTAAAGTGTGCATACTGTCATTGCCTTCTGCTTTGCTGTATAGGACTAGAGGGGAAATATCATTAGAGATGATTATTCAGAATGAAATGGATGTATGTTTGAGTGCATGGGGAGATAGTCGGACTAAAGCTCCTCTGCATTTGTGTAGCACAAAGTGGGTTTGGATGAAGGCCTCAGGTGGTGGTCTAGAGAAGGAGGAGATTTAATGGTCTCTCTTTCACACGCTCAAATGCCCTGATAATTGTTCTCCTGACAAGCTGCAGGTCTTGAAAATCTGGATCATTTACACTCATGAGGCTGCGTACTGTTGCAGTTGATGCCATTCCGGACATGCAAAATGCCTGATCAAGATGGAGATCTGTCATGCCATTGGGGTCATTGTTGCCATCACAGTGTTCTTGCAATATATATCTGCAAATCTTTATGAAATATGGTGTCCAGGAATTGAAATTAACACCTGACCACCTGTCAAATGTGAGCAGAATTTGATGTTGATGGAAAATTTGCCAGCCAATTACAAACATAACCTTATGAAAGTGGCCGTTATGTAGTTTTATGCTGTGTATTAAGTCTCCTTGAACACTCTAACCATCTTTCTGCACTTTACCTCAGCGCTATAAATATAAATTGTGATTTCTAGACAAGGTTATCCATTTTCACCTTGCCAGAGCTCAGCTTGACCAAAGACTTGTGCTTTTTCAAAAGCATTACGTCAATAAGAGCATTGTTATATGGGAGCCTGGGCATCACATTGAACCTTCTATTGCTCTCAAGTGTCTATTTTAAGTTGATCTTCACTTTATGATGCTTTTGGGAAAATAAGTCAAGGTCAGTTAGTGATGGAGCAGACAATGGGTGAGGAAAAGTACAAATAAAGCAGATGCGTCAATTAAAAATATCTGACAGGTTGAGGGTGACTTTAGGATTGCACACACTTATACACACCATGTCCTTGCAGTAAGAAGAAGAAGCCTTTGTCACATGTACACTCAAACACAGACTTAAGCACACAGTGAAATTTCTCCTTTGCATTTAACCCATCTGAAGCAGTGAACACACACATGCACACACAAGTGAGCAATGAGCACACACACATACCCAGAGCAGTGGGCAGCTATGCTACAGCACCCGGGGAGCAGTTGGGGGTTAGGTGCCTCACTCAAGGGCACTTCGGCCCAATTTCAGGCCATGCCCCATGTTAACCTAACCTGCATGTCTTTGGACTGTGGGGGGAAACCAGAGCACCCAGAGGAAACCCACACAGACACGGGGAAAACATGGAACCTCCACACAGAAAGGCCCCCGTCGGTCGCTGGGGTCGAACCCAGAACCTTCTTGCTGTGAGCCAACAGTGCTAACCACTACACCATGGTGCCATAATGAAATGTCTCATCTCATTATCTCTAGCCGCTTTATCCTGTTCTACAGGGTCACAGGCAAGCTGGAGCCTATCCCAGCTGACTATGGGCGAAAGGCGGGGTACACCCTGGACAAGTCGCCAGGTCATCACAGGGCTGACACATAGACACAGACAACCATTCACACTCACATTCACACCTACGGTCAATTTAGAGTCACCAATTAACTTAACCTGCATGTCTTTGGACTGTGGGGGAAACCGGAGCACCCGGAGGAAACCCACGCGGACACGGGGAGAACATGCAAACTCCACAGAGAAAGGCCATCATCGGCCACGGGGCTTGAACCCGGACCTTCTTGCTGTGAGGTGGTAGTGCTAACCATTACACCACCATGCCGCCCATAATGAAATGTTGTATTTGGAATCTTGTTCTAACAACACTGAATGAATTATTTATCAAGTCAAACTTCTCGAAGCTCTCAGCCTCCTGCCTATTACATAGCTTGGGTTACAGTGGGGGACTCGTCCTCTGGTAACTGCAAGACTTTGATTCCCTACTCACATCTATATAGTAGCATGCCTCACCAGATTACCATTTTTATGATGGTCTTTGGTACGATCCAATCATGAGTAGAACTCACGGTCTCCCAGTTGAGAGGCAGACACGCTAACCATGAAGTCAATTTGCAGTATTTATCAAGGAAAAATAATAATTGGTTACTAAACTTTTATCAACTAATCACAGCAGCTGAAAGTTAATTTCAGGTCCTGATAGTATATAGTAAAAGTTTACTAACCTGGTGTTAACATAGCAACAT
The DNA here is from genome assembly GCF_027579695.1 of Neoarius graeffei. Classification (NCBI taxonomy): domain Eukaryota; kingdom Metazoa; phylum Chordata; class Actinopteri; order Siluriformes; family Ariidae; genus Neoarius; species Neoarius graeffei. The sequence goes on from NC_083586.1 coordinate 34,865,545, forward strand.
AATATTATAAGCCGCGAGTTGGCCTAGTGGTCTGCATGTCCACCTTTTGACCAGAAGATCATGAGTTCTATTGGTGGTTGGTTCATACCAAAGACCATCTGGCAAGGCATGCCACAATACAGATGTGAGTTGGGAGTTAAACTCTCACAGTTACCAGATGACTGGCCCCCCACTATAACCCTAGCGATGTAAGAGGCCGAGGGCTATAGAAAGGGAGATTGGTGCCACCTGATGTGCCTTGTGGCATGGAAAGGACTTTGATTTTTGATAATATTATAACTATTTTTTAAACTCATGCACACCCCAAGACAAACATGTTTTACTGAGTTTCAGTCATGGCTTTTAAACTGGTTTATATCTAGACCCTTGGAATAGCACAGGCTCAGTTTAATGTTCACAGGGAAGCAAATTGAACAGAGGGTCCCAAATTACCAAAGTACACCTTATTAAATCCCAGCACAATGCTAAAGATACACATCATGCAGATAAACATTAAGCTTCGATTCATGTTTAGATCATCAGAATATGGGGGAAAAAACTGGTCAATTGATGACTGGAAAAAGGCCAAGTGATATTTTCCCAATCTTCCAATGTCCAGTTTTGGTCTTTCTGTGCCCACTGTAGCCTCTGATTCCTGTTTTTGGCTGCAAGGACTGGAACCTGATGTGGTGTCTTTTTGTGGTTGTAGCCCATCTGCAACATAATTCAAAGTGTTGTCCATTCTGAAATGCTTTTCTGTCCATCGTGGTTGTCAAGAGTGGTTATTTGAGTCACTGCAGCCTTCCTGTCAGCTCAAACAGTCTTGTAATTCTCCTCTGACCTCTCATCAACATGGCATTTATGCCTTCAGAACTGACACTGAATGGAGGTTTGTTTTCGCCTGCACCATTCTGTGTAAACCCAAGAGACTTGAGTGTGAACATCCCAGGAGATCAACCGTTTCTGAAATACTCAAACCTCAAAGCCTGTCTGGTCAAAGTCACAGTGATCACACTTTTTCTTCATTCTGATGTTGATGATATGATGTGAACATGAGCTGAAGCTCTTGACCTGTATTATGCATTGTGCTGCAGCCACATGATTGGCTGTTTGGATAACTGCAAAATCGAATGAACAAATGTCCAGGCAGTGTTGTAGTCGAGTCACTAAACCTTGAGTCCGAATCCAGTCTCGAGTCCCCAGTGTTCAAGTCCAAGTCATTAAAAAAAATTTCGAGCGAAGTCCAAGTCGAGTCCACTGTTGATCTGAGTCGAGTCTGAAAACAAGACTCCAACCGCACCATTTGACAGTGGCTGTTTTAGCACCATTAATATTAGTTTGTTCCTGAACATGACGTATGAACTGGTGAATGTGCATTCTCTTTGTCAGGGAGTGCAAAGTATTCTGTCAGAGATGGTTGGGAGACGGATGTAAGTGCAGAAGGTGTGTTTATTAATACAAGTCAAGACAGGTAAACAATCCAGAACGGCAGGCAAAATCATAAAATAGTGAAACAGGCAAAAGGTCAAGCGAGGCACAAACAGGCTATCGTAGACTCTGCAGAATCAAAGACAAGAAACAGGAAATCAGGGAGTAGGAAACCAAACAAGGAAATAAGGCTCGGTAATGTGTCAGCAATGCAACTCAATACTTCGCAAAGTAAGTGTGTTTTCACAGTTTTTATATAGGTGCGCTGATTGCGCCTTAATCCTGTGCAGGTGCGAGTCGTTTATGGCATGTGCGCGAGAGTCCGCTTGGTGCGTGCACTGTCCGGAGCGCACCCGAGAGTCTATCACGCACAGGTGTGACACTCTTGCACGAAATTAGTACAAAAATTAATGTAGATATAAATATCTTATGGCAAATTATTATGGCATGTTACAAAAAATTAAGAAAAAATTCAAGTCCTCATCTCCAATTTACGAGTCCGAATGCAGTTAATGCACAAGTCTGAGTCCAAGTCTAGTCACAAGTCCTTAAAATTAGTGCACGGGTCGGACTCGAGTCCGAGTCCTGGACTCGAGTACTACAAGCCTGTGTCCAGATGTTCCTGTTAAAGTAAAGGGTGAGTGTACAGCGTTGTACCATGTTCCTGAGAATACTTTCCATACACACAGAGCAAAACGCCCATAAATGATCTTATTATAATCATATTTATAGAAATAATCACACTGAAAATGTGTCAGTCTCTCCATGACTGGTTGCTCCTTCTGACTATTCACATCGCAGCAGAGTGGAAAAGCACAACGTTTCATTTCCCGACATTTTGGATATACTGTATAATTAAAATCAGCGAACCATTCATATGGAAAGAATAAACAGCAAAATGGTCTATTTAAGAGCATGTAATGAAATTGTGTCTGAAACAAAAAATCTCAAATGGCCGCCGAGCACTGTGATTTCCTGTTTTCTGACGGTATTTGGCAGATGAATATTTTAATATCCAGATGACACGATGCCAAATAGCTCTGGAAATGATGCAAACCCTTTTGTCTGTAAGAGCTACAACTGAAATAAAACACTTGGAAAGAAAACCTCTAGAGATCACACCTGATGGAAAATAATGGCTTCTTCTGTATTGTATTCATTTTTTTCTGGAAAAGATAATAAATTTCTCCTTTCGTTTTACAGAGTACTCTTTCAGTTTGATGATTTATCATCACTGCATCAATAATGCTCTTATCACAGCACAATGCCGTGCCTTTCCTGAGTCATAATAGCACATAAGCAGACTATGGTCACACTCAGTGGCATGCTACGTTAAATATATTGTATTAAATTTTCAGGACTTTTAGTTTTGCTACGAACCGACACACGGGAAGCAAGTTCATGACACTTTTGATCTCTCCACCAGCAGTAGTAACATCTCTTCAAATCATGTTAGACATCATTTACAGTGGTGCTTGAAAGTTTGTGAACCCTTTAAAATGTTCTATATTTCTGCCTAAATATGACCTAAAGCAACATCAGATTTTCACACAAGTCCTAAAAGTAGATAAAGAGAACCCAGTTAAACAAATGACACAAAAATATTATATTTGGTCATTTATTTATTGAGGAAAATGATCCAATATTACATATCTGTGAGTGGCAAAAATATGTGAACCTTTGCTTTCAGTATCTGGTGTGACCCCCTTGTGCAGCAATAACTGCAACTAAACGTTTCCGGTAACTGTTGATCAGTCCTGCACACCGGCTTGGAGGAATTTTAGCCCATTCCTCTGTACAGAACAGCTTCAACTCTGGGATGTTGGTGGGTTTCCTCACATGAACTGCTCGCTTCAGGTCCTTCCGCAACATTTCAATTGGATTAAGGTCAGGACTTTGACTTGGCCATTCCAAAACATTAACTTTATTCTTCTTTAACCATTCTTTGGTAGAACGACTTGTGTGCTTAGGGTCATTGTCTTGCTGCATGACCAACCTTCTCTTGAGATTCAGTTCATGGACAGATGTCCTGATATTTTCCTGTAGAATTTGCTGGTATAATTCAGAATTCATTGTTCCATCAATGATGGCAAGCCGTCCTGGCCCAGATGCAGCAAAACAGGCCCAAACCGTGATACTACCACCACCATGTTTCACAGATGGGATAAGGTTCTTATGCTGGAATGCAGTGTTTTCCTTTCTCCAAAACATAACGCTTCTCATTTAAACCAAAAAGTTAAATTTTTGGTCTCATCCGTCCACAAAACATTTTTCCAATAGCCTTCTGGCTTGTCCACATGATTTTTAGCAAACTGCAGACGAGTAGCAATGTTCTTTTTGGAGAGCAGTGGCTTTCTCCTTGCAACCCTGCCATGCACACCATTGTTGTTCAGTGTTCTCCTGATAGTGGACTCATGAACATTAACATTAGCCAATGTGAGAGAGGCCTTCAGTTGCTTAGAAGTTACCCTGGGGTCCTTTGTGACCTCGCCGACTATTACACGCCTTGCTCTTGGAGTGATCTTTGTTGGTCGACCACTCCTGGGGAGGGTAACAATGGTCTTGAATTTCTTCCATTTGTACACAATCTGTCTGACTGTGGATTGGTGGAGTCCAAACTCTTTAGAGATGGTTTTGTAACCTTTTCCAGCCTGACGAGCATCAACAACGTGTTGTGAAGATCAGACTTTGATAGATCCCTGTTCTTTAAATAAAACAGGGTGCCCACTCACACCTGATTGTCATCCCATTGATTGAAAACACCTGACTCTAATTTCACCTTCACATTAACTGCTAATCCTAGAGGTTCACATACTTTTGCCACTCACAGATATGTAATATTGGATAATTTTCCTCAATAAATAAATGACCAAGTATAATATTTTTGTCTCATTTGTTTAACTGGGTTCTCTTTATCTATGTTTAGGACTTGTGTGAAAATCTGATGATGTTTTAGGTCATATTTATGCAGAAATATAGAAAATTCTAAAAGGTTCACAAACTTTCAAGCACCACTGTATTTACCCGTTCAGTGTGTGTTTCAGTATGTGGTCTGTGGTGCATATTTGATATTTCAGCCATAATCATGCAACGAGACTCATTTGAACTCATGTGATCTCCTTCCTTTTGTTTCTTTTATGTGAAAAGGAAAAGAACACTAACATCCGTAGCTGCCTGTAATGGAGCCAATAATCCTGGTGAAAAAATATAGAGCTTTGAGCCTTTGCCTTTTATGAAACCTCATTTTTGTTGGGAAGGAAAATAATTTTCTCATGCAAGAACAAGATATGTTGGGTACACACAGTAAATGATATTAGTGCTATTAAAAACTGGAAAGGTTTTTTTGGTGTCAGGAAATAATGAAATACTGAAACAAATTAAGTTTCAAGCTACAAAAAAAACATGGGGTAGAATTAGATTAATAACCACTGCGAGTAGTAGTAACAGCAATAACAACACTATTTGTACTGCACCTTTTATACATATAATACAGCTCAGAGTGCTTCAAAAGGAAATTATCAAGACAAAAATGAAAAATATAAGAAGAATTAGCGCATAATGTACATTATTATAATCCACATTCATTGGCTATGAGCAATCGCGTGCTCTGATTGGCTACTCTACTACTAGGATATCAGCTCATGTACCGTGAGTAGATAAAAACAAAATGGCGGCGCGCATCAAGTCAGATACATCACTTTTGGTATCAAGTATTTAAAATAAACAGAAATAGCAAAATAAAAGAATATAGATGACTTGCAACCACGTGATCAAAATGTGCTGCATCATGAACGTCCGCCATGATGGTGGATATACAAAGGAACTAGGATGGCAGCCGCTGAAAGCGTGTCTGTAAACAATGCTGAATTTTCTCAGTATTACCACTATTTGAACGGTCGAGTGAAGATTCAATACAAAGAGAAGATAGATATGTGTGTTTTTGACCCATAATATTTGAAAAGTCAGACTTTTCTGAAGATAAGACGCTTCTACCAACCATCGAGTACCCAGATATCACGTTCTATCTGGTTTGGCTGCTGAAGAATCAAGTCTGACCTTGGACGAAACATAGCCCATTTTATGAGTGGGTGCCCAGTCTGGATTGTTTCTATCATATAATTTTGCTGGTGCTCCTAGAAGCGAAATGGTCATACACGTGTTAAAATTATAACAACACCCGAGTGAACTACGACAACAGAACATTCATTTTATAGCAAAATTCTAGCAACATAAAATAAAATTCTTCCATGATATTATCGAGAGAGCTTTTGAATCTCATCTGAGATTAAATGATTCCTGCAAACACGAGCTGTTTTGGTTTTAGCCTCTGTTAGATCAGCCCTGCCGATGTTGTTCAGCCGTGCTCATCTCCTCTCTTCTCCGTACTAAGCCTCAGAGTTTCCTCACCCTCTTTCCGAATCATGGACGGAATTCTAAAAAATCGAAACGTGCCACGGTCACAAGTACTGTTGTGACCAAACCACATACAGCACAAAGATATGGCATAGCTCAAAGAATGCTTAAAGCAGTGGAAAAACAGAGAGTTGCGCACACGTGTTTTGTATGGAATGTCGCTTGACCCCGTATTTGTATATCCACCAACATGGCCAACATCCAGGTTTCTATTTTGCTTTGACGTCACTTGCAAGTCAAGGATGCCCCCCCCCCCCCCCCAGTTTCTCCTGTTCCACACTCCAGCCCTCTTGGTGGTGGTAATGCATCTTTAATTTGGTTTGTTAACCACCAGAAAACCCTCAAGAAGAAGAAGAAAATGGCGGCGCATTTTGCTGAGCCAACCGAGGACAAAATAAAAACTTGACTCGAAAACAAAACCCCAAAAAATACAAAAGAAGCAACAAAATATGGAAGGAAAGTATTTGAGGGTAAGAACGTATCTTTTTTTTAATTTTTCAAAAATTATTATTATTATAGCATTTTTCACAGATTGCTACTGTCATTTTACCGGTTTCTTTACATCTGCTTTAAGCATTAAAATTTGTTGAATTTTTTTAGACTGGTTCAAAAGCTCAAAGAAGCTTGAAAATTGCATCACTGAAATGTCCAAGAAAGAATTAAATAAATGTCTAAAGCTGTTCTTTGTCATTAATGGCAAAACATAAGTTTGGATCAACTTCCAAACATGGCTGCTGCGGACGACAATCCCCAAGAGTCACAGCTCCCTCTATCACCTGACTTTTAAATTACATCACCTGTCTCCCATTCACCAGTAATCACCTCGCCTATATATACTCAGCTTTCACAGACAGCCAGTGCGAAGTATTGTTTAGTATCCCGTACCTGCCTTCACCGAGCCATTTGACTTATCTCTGATTTCCCGTATTGACCAGTGTTTATGTTTAGTATCGACTTCGTCTTCCTGTTTTCCCTATGTTGTACAGTACTGTTTGCCAATCAACTGACCTCTGCCTGTCCCTGACTATGATTCCTGCTATTCGTTTTGGCTCTGGCTGCAGTTTGCGATGCCCCAGCTCTCCCCTGCGCATGCATTCATAAGTGCCTGCATTCTGACATTCTTTACCTCAGCATGACAGCAAGATGGCACTTTCTGCAACAAAAACAACACTAAAGTCAATTCATGCAATCATCGAGAGGATTTTAAGAAGTCCGCCTTAGCGGAAATGATTTTGTCAGACTGTTTGTAGGAAGTTTTTGTTTACCGAATTTGCAAAAAATTAAAAAATGCTCTGTTTCTCAAAATCCAGTGAATGTGGATATAATAAAACAGTTATTCCAATCAATCTGGGTGTACATGGCTTATAGCTATGCATCTCATTGGCTATCAGTTCATGTACGACTCGATTTCATGGAGTAATTGTTAAAAATAAGCAGCAGTAATAATAGCTTATGCAATAACTATAAAGGATTAAGAAACAACCAGACCAAGCAAGAATGAGAGTCAATAAAACAGTAGAAATAGAGAGTATAAAATGATTTTTCAAAAAAAAAAAACCTAAAAAACAGCTACATCTTCATATCTTTTCTGGTTGATTTTGGGTATACTGAGTGCACCTTTAGTACCTTAAAACACTTTATGCCCAAGACCCATCTTTCTTCAGTCATTCTCACCTAGATACTGTCGATTTGTACCCAAGTACTGCTGCAGTACTCATAAAGACTTTCCTGTACTTTGTACTTATCCCAGGACTCTGATTCATAATATGTTAATACTGAACATCTTTTCAGCACATTTAGTAGACCTACTGTTTCACTTTCCTCTTCTACAACTATTATCAACCAGAACAGGATGGGGTTTATTTTGTGTTTGGTTCCTCTCAAGGTTTCTTCCTTGTGTTGTCTCATGTGTTTTTTCCCCTCCTCTTTCTTCCCTTCTTGCCACGATCGCGTCTGGCTTGCTCACTAGGGATCTAAACCTACATGCTGCTTTTTGACAATGTGATTTGTTAAACTTGCTAAGTAAATGGATGGAACAGTGGAATTACAACACGTTGCTGTTCAGTGCATGTCAGTTTTTGCTCCATCACCCACTGCAAAGAAGCAAACAAATAAATAAACAACCCCTCTGAACAACTGGCTTCCTTCACGGCAAAGCTGGATTGCTGAAGCACAGACACAGTTTTGAGGATCTCATCTTTCCCAGCCCCCACACTGAGCAACAGATCTCCAGCAGAGTGCTGATATTTTTCTTTCACCCTCCCCTCACTCGACATACACAACTCTCCAAATCCTCTTATTGCCGCAAATTGTGTGGATTTGTTTTCTCCCTGATGAGACGGATTAGGAGATGAAGCCGGAAGGCCCAGTGTGTCAAATCTGTCAGCATAGATCGCCTTAACAACTCGATTTCTCAATCCACGTACTGTAGGCCATGCTAGCCACTGGAGGATGGCAAAAGAAATTCAGGAGGACAGGAGACAGTTCGGAGCTTGTGGAATCGACGGTACTCATTTACGAAGAGCAATTTTTGAGTAATCTGTTACAACAGCACACTTAAGACGAATGTGTCATGAACCTCATTCACTTTAATATTAATATGTTCTTGTCAGTATAATCTTGTGAAAAGATTTGCTGACATTGTGCTTGGAACATTTGGAACTCCACAAATGAATCACCAACTTAACTGGTCATTTTAATTTGTGCAGATTTTGCACAAATATAAATTAAACTGGTAATGTGAAAGGAATGTGTCTTAACTAATTTGAAGTGTATGGAATAAGGATGGCGGCACGGTGGTGTAGTGGTTAGCACTGTCGCCTCACAGCAAGAAGGTTCTGGGTTCAAGCCCAGTGGCCAACAGGGGCCTTTCTGTGCGGAGTTTACATGTTCTCCCCATGTCCGCGTGGGTTTCCTCCGGGTGCTCCGGTTTCCCCCACAGTCCAAAGACATGCAGGTTAGGTTAACTGGTGACTCTAAATTGACCGTAGGTGTGAATGTGAGTGTGAATGGTTGTCTGTGTCTATGTGTCAGCCCTGCGATGACCTGGTGACTTGTCCAGGGTGTACCCCGCCTTTCGCCCGTAGTCCGCTGGGATAGGCTCCAGCTTACCTGTGACCCACAGGATAAGCGGCTACAGATAATGGATGGATGGAATAAGATGGGCTTTTGAGGAACTTAATCTCAGGGAACCAAAATGTATTTGCACAGCAACTTAACAACCTCGTGAACAAGAACTCACCAGCAGACACGGCATTTCTATTCTATTGCCTTTAAAAAACTGAACAAACATATTTACCCTTACATTAGGCTTAGGGGAAGCCATGGTCAAATGGTTAGAGAAACAGCTTTGGGTGACCAAAGGTCACTGGTTTAATTCCCTGAACCTGCAGGATTGGTTCAAGTGCCCTTGAGCAAGGCACCTAACCCTCAACTGCTCTGGCAAGTGTGGTGGTGTACCTTATGTCTGATTAGCCAAAAAAAAATGATTCAATTATTAGTTCGGGCAAGAACTCAGCCATAATAATAAACGAGGCTTATTTAAATCAACATTGGATCCAGTCCATTGGATTGGATAAATGTTTTATATGCTATAAAGTAATGCTGGAGGATTTATGTGGGATGACTTCATGGGTTTTATTAAATACATTGCTGCAGTTGGACAGTGACAGTGCATTTCAGTGTGGCACAATGAGGCTCTGGAGAAAATAGAAACATCTTCACCCTATCCTCAGGAGATAGTGAGTTTGAATCCCAGTTACCCCACAAGGAGCAAAATTTGTCATGCTCTTGAAGTGAAAGGAATGACATATTCTTTCTTTCCTGTCAATCACAAGAAAATCGTAAGCATCTGTGTGTTCATGTATGTGGAAGAGGGTAGATAGCGCTTTCCTCTAAGGGTGTTCCAGTGTTCCAGAAGCAGCAGTTTAAAAAGATGTGGCTGACTGGTTTCACGTGTCTTGTCAGAAACAGGTGTTAGACTTGGATGGGGAGAGCAGGCTGATGGGTGGGAACTGGTAAGTAACCAAATTGCGGGGGGGAAATCAAAAGAACTGCTTATTTTCGCTGAAAAGCTCGAGTGTAATGGTAGCGAAATAAAGGTTTTGCTTTTTGGTGTGGCATGCCATAAATTAAAAAGGAATACACTCTCTGTGTGTTGAGAAAAATATTTTGCATTTTTTCATCTCCATAATGACTGTATCTAATTCTTATAAGAAAATGGAAATGAGTCCTTTTCAACTGAAGTTTCAACTGTTTAAAAACATCAATCAGCCCTGACTGTTTTTCACTGGAGAGATCAATGAAGGTTTGCTTTTCTGTGTGGCACGTTGCCTTTGTATCACAAATTAAAAAAGTAATACCTAAAGCAGTCTAAACACGACTTGTTTTAAGTAAATATTCATTATTTAAAAATGCATTTAGGTTCAGGGCGGCACGGTGGTGTAGTGGTTAGCGCTGTCGCCTCACAGCAAGAAGGTCCTGGGTTCAAGCCCAACGGCCGGCGAGGGCCTTTCTGTACGGAGTTTGCATGTTCTCCTGATGTCTGCGTGGGTTTCCTCCGGGTGCTCCGGTTTCCCCCACAGTCCAAAGACATGCAGGTTAGGTTAACTGGTGACTCTAAATTGACCGTAGTTGTGAATGTGAGTGTGAATGGTTGTTTGTCTCTGTGTGTCAGCCCTGCGATGATCTGGCGACTTGTCCAGGGTGTACCCCGCCTTTCACCCATAGTCAGTTGGGATAGGCTCCAGCTTGCCTGCGATCCTGTCAGACAGGATAAGCGGCTACAGATAATGGATGGATGGACATTTAGGTTCAGAGTGAAATTCATGCATGGGTATTTACTTCACTTTGGAGCTTTTTCTTAAAAGCAAGATTTTAACTAAAAGCCTTGACCAAAATGCTTGAAAACAATGAAACACATATATCTGACAATTTAGTGTGTCCAAACTTTTCACTCATGTTAAAAAAGGTAATGAAATAAATATGCTCTGAAGTGGGATTTCCATCCTGAAGTTTATAAGTAAAGGAAATAAGCACCCATGCCCAGGACTTGTGGGTTTAATATGGGTTTGACGGTTGGTTAATTTTTATTCATGGATTTTGGTTTGCATCTATACATTCAGTGTTGTAGCAGTGAGAATAAATTCCATGAATCAAGTGAAATAAATATATACTCATACTAACTGTAATAATTGAGTTCTTCACAATAACTGATAAAGAACCAATTTCATGACCCAGAAAGCATTATGGTAAGGACTGCATCATTACTGCACTGTCTCAATTACATTATTATATTAATTAACATTCAAAGATGTCACAAATTTGCCAATTTCTTGTTCTTTATAATTCGTTGAAATGGATCACCATGCCAGATGTTTAATTGGGAGATAAATAGGACTTGGTGTTATATTCACCTTGCAGAAATGTGAAAGAGAAAATGACGTCATAAAATTTTGAGATTGCTACATTATAATTTAATCATTTCTTATCATTTAACATATCAATGTACAGTACTGTGCAAAAAATCTTAGGCACCCTATTTTTTTTTTCATACAAACTGCTATTGTATGACTTTTACATTATCGAGTCAGTACAAAAACATTTTAGAGTCCAAACATTCGTTTTTCAGCACAAAATTAAATGCGACAGAAAAAAAAAATGTTTGTATCTGAGCAGAATATAACATAAGAGAGCACTTTTGAGATTAAAAAACATAATGAAGGCTGCTGGGTTTTGGTGCAAAATTAAGAAGCAAGTGTGACAGTCAAAGTGTTCAGAAGAACTGTGGCTGCTTCTGTAAGATGCTCAGTAAAACCTACAGCTCATTTCCTTATAAAGCTGCACTCATTGTGCCTGAGACTATTTTTTTTTCCAAGCAAAGGGTCATCTCACACCAAATATTGACTTTGTTTCATTTATTATGCCTTACTGCTTACTGTTTATAGTATTTTTTATGTTGAAACATTTAATTTCATTACTTTTAAGCCAGGCGGCATGGTGGTGTAGTGGTTAGCACTGTCGCCTCACAGCAAGAAGGTCTGGGTTCGAGCCCTGTGGCCGGCGAGGGCCTTTCTGTGTGGAGTTTGCTGTGGTTTGCTGTGGAGGTGCTCCGGTTTCCCCCACAGTCCAAAGACATGCAGGTTAGGTTAACTGGTGACTCTAAATTGACCGTAGGTGTGAATGTGAGTGTGAATGGTTGTCTGTGTCTATGTGTCAGCTCTGTGATGACCTGGCGACTTGTCCAGGGTGTACCCCGCCTTTCGCCCGTAGTCAGCTGGGATAGGCTCCAGCTTGCCTGCGACCCTGTAGAACAGGATAAAGCGGCTAGAGAGGATGAGATGAGATGAGACTTTTAAGCCATTTTTTGTCTACAGCATTTCTTTACATGTGTCTAAGATTTTATACAGTACTTTAAGAAAATAAACGGTGGTGTAGTGGTTAACACGGTCACCTCACAGCAAGAAGGTCCGGGTTCAAACCCAGTGGCCGGCGAGGGCTTTTCTGTGTGGAGTTTGCATGTTCTCCCCGTGTCTGCGTGGGTTTCCTCCGGGTGCTCTGGTTTCCCCCACAATCCAAAGAAATGCAGGTTAGGTTAACGTGGGGCGGCCTTGGGCTGAGGTGCCCTTGAGCAAGGTACTTAACCCCTGACTGCTCGCTAGGTGCTCTGGTGTGGCTGCCCACTGCTCTGGGTGTGTGTGTGTGTGTGTTCACTCCTTCAGATTGGTTAAATGCAGAGGATGAATTTCACTGTGCTTGAAGTGTGCATGTGACAAAGATTTCTTCTTTCTTCTTAAACACTTTATTTTCTGCTCTGCTTTATTTTTAGCCATAAGAGTAAATCCACCGGCTGGCCTCCACCCTCAGGAAGCTGGGCTGGACTACAGGGATCTACATCATATGAATGGGACATGACCTCTGCACGTGACACCAGGGACTGCTTCATGAAGTAAGCTTTCAAGTCCTCAGTCACTATTACATTATATACAGAGGTGGAAAGCTCTCAAACATACTCTAGGCTTCCAGGAAATGGTGTACAGTGGCATGCAAAAGTTTGGGCACCCTTACTGAAAATGTCTGTTACTGTGAATAGTTAAGTGAGCAGAAGATGAACTGATCACCAAAAGGCATAAAGGTAAAGATGACACATTTCTTTTCAGCGTTTCCTGCAAGATTTGTGTATTATTTTTGTTTTGTACAATTGGAGAGTGAAAAAAGAAAAGGAACACCATGCGAAAGTTTGGGCACCCCAATACATTTGAGTTCTCAGGTAACTTTTACCAAGGTTCCAGACCTTAATTAGCTTATTGAGCTGTGGCTTGTTCAAATTCTTCGTTAGGAAATGTCAGATGATGCAGATTTCAAAGCTGTATAAATTCTCTGACTCCTCAAACTTGTCCCTAAAATCAACAGCCATGAGCTCCTCTAAGCAACTCCCTCGCATTCTGAATAATAAAATAATTGATGCTCTCATAGCAGGAGAAGGCTACAAGAACGTAGCAAAGTGTTTTCAGGTAGCTGTTTCCTCAGACTGTAATGTTATTGAGAAATGGCAGTTAACAGAAACAGTGGAGATCAAGGTGAGGTCTGGAAGATGAAGAAAACTTTCTGAAAGAACTGCTCATTGGATTGCTAGAAAGGCAAATAAAAACCCCTGTTCGACTGCAAAAGACCTTCAGAAAGATTTAGCAGACCCTGGAGTGGTGGTGCACTGTTCTACTATGCAGCGACACCTGAATAAATATGACCTTCATGGAAGAGTCATCAGAAGAAAACCTTTCTTGCATCCTAGCCACAAAATTCAGCGTCTGAAGTTTGCAAATGAACATCTAAATAAGCCTGATGCATTTTGGAAACAAGTCCTGTGGACTGATGAAATCAAAATAGAAGTTTTTGGCCACAATGTGCAAAGGTATGTTTGGAGAAAAAAGGGTGCCAAATTCCAGGAAAAGAACACCTCTCCAACTCTGAAGCATGGGTGTGGATCGATCATGCTTTGGGGTTGTGTTGCAGCCAGTGGCACAGGGCACATTTCACTGGTCGAGGGAAGCATGGATTCGAATAAATACCAGCAAATTCTGGAAGCAAACATCACACCATCTGTAAAAATGTTGAAGTTAAAAAGAGGATGGGTCCTACAATAAGACGATGATCCAAAACACACCTCAAAATCTACAATGGAATACCTCAAGAGGCACAAGCTGAAGGTTTTGCCCTGACCCTCACAGTCCCCTGACCTAAACATCATTGAAAATCTGTGGATAGATCTGAAAAGAGCAGTGCATGCAAGACAGCGCAAGAAACTTGTCGGACTGGAAGCCTTTTGCAAGGACGCATGTGTGAAAATCCCCCAGATAAGAACTGAAAGATTATTAGCTGGCTACAAAAAGTGTTTACAAGCTGTGATACTTGCCAAAGGGGGTGTTACTAGGTACTAACCATGCAGGGCGCCCAAGCTTTTGCTTCGGGCCCTTTTCCATTTTTTGTCATTTTGAAAATGTAAAAGATGAAAATAAAAAAAAATGTTTTTGCCTAAACTATAAAGGGAATGAGTCATCTTTAACTTTATGCCTTTTGGAGATCATTTCATCTTCAACTTGCTGAACTGTTCACAGGAAAAGCAATTTTGACCAGGGGTGCCCAAACTTTTGCATACCACTGTAACTCAAGATCATGAACACTTATGCAATCACAAATTTTTTTATTATTGTAAATAATTTTGAAAATGATATTGTTCCCCCACTACTTTATTATTATTATTATTATTATTATTATATACCTACCTCAGGTTTATCATCCTTCCATGTTAAATTGTGTTCTCAATTAAACATGAACTTTATACATTGGACTGTCATGAATGAGAGAAGGTTTTTATTAACTAGATTTATTTTTTAATCTGCATTCCCTCACATTATTTATTTATATATATATATATATATATATATATATATATATATATATATATATATATATATATCCCTGCGATAAGCTGGCGACTTGTCCAGGGTGTACCCCGCCTCTCGTCCATAGTCAGCTGGGATAGGCTCCAGCTTGCCTGCGACCCTGTAGAAGGATAAAGCGGCTAGAGATAATGAGATGAGATGAGATATATATATATATATATATATATATATATATATATATATATATACACACAACCCCGATTCCAAAAAAGTTGGGACAAAGTACAAATTGTAAATAAAAATGGAATTCAATGCAATAATTTCCAAATCTCAAAAACTGATATTGTATTCACAATAGAACATTGAAAACATATCAAATGTCGAAAGTGAGACATTTTGAAATTTCATGCCAAATATTGGCTCATTTGAAATTTCATGACAGCAACACATCTCAAAAAAGTTGGGACAGGGACAATAAGAGGCTGGAAAAGTTAAAGGTACAAAAAAGGAACAGCTGGAGGACCAAATTGCAACTCATTAGGTCAATTGGCAATAGGTCATTAACATGACTGGGTATAAAAAGAGCATCTTGGAGTGGCAGCGGCTCTCAGAAGTAAAGATGGGGAGAGGATCACCAATCCACCTAATTCTGCGCCGACAAATAGTGGAGCAATATCAGAAAGGAGTTCGACAGTGTAAAATTGCAAAGAGTTTGAACATATCATCATCTACAGTGCATAATATCATCAAAAGATTCAGAGAATCTGGAAGAATCTCTGTGCGTAAGGGTCAAGGCCGGAAAACCATACTGGGTGCCCGTGATCTTCGGGCCCTTAGACGGCACTGCATCACATACAGGCATGCTTCTGTATTGGAAATCACAAAATGGGCTCAGGAATATTTCCAGAAAACATTATCTGTGAACACAATTCACCGTGCCATCCGCCGTTGCCAGCTAAAACTCTATAGTTCAAAGAAGAAGCCGTATCTAAACACGATCCAGAAGCGCAGACGTCTTCTCTGGGCCAAGGCTCATTTAAAATGGACTGTGGCAAAGTGGAAAACTGTTCTGTGGTCAGACAAATCAAAATTTGAAGTTCTTTATGGAAATCAGGGACGCCGTGTCATTCGGACTAAAGAGGAGAAGGACGACCCAAGTTGTTATCAGCACTCAGTTCAGAAGCCTGCATCTCTGATGGTATGGGGTTGCATTAGTGCGTGTGGCATGGGCAGCTTACACATCTGGAAAGACACCATCAATGCTGAAAGGTATATCCAGGTTCTAGAGCAACATATGCTCCCATCCAGTCGACATCTCTGTCAGGGAAGACCTTGCATTTTCCAACATGACAATGCCAAACCACATACTGCATCAATTACAGCATCATGGCTGCATAGAAGAAGGGTCCGAGTACTGAACTGGCCAGCCTGCAGTCCAGATCTTTCACCCATAGAAAACATTTGGCGCATCATAAAACAGAAGCTACGACAAAAAAGACCTAAGACAGTTGAGCAACTAGAATCCTGCATTAGACAAGAATGGGTTAACATTCCTATCCCTAAACTTGAGCAACTTGTCTCCTCAGTCCCCAGACGTTTACAGACTGTTGTAAAGAGAAAAGGGGATGTCTCACAGTGGTAAACATGGCCTTGTCCCAACTTTTTTGAGATGTGTTGTTGTCATGAAATTTAAAATCACCTAATTTTTCTCTTTAAATGATACATTTTCTCAGTTTAAACATTTGATATGTCATCTATGTTCTATTCTGAATAAAATATGGAATTTTGAAACTTCCACATCATTGCATTCCGTTTTTATTTACAATTTGTACTTTGTCCCAACTTTTTTGGAATCGGGGTTTTCTCCTCTCATTATCTCTAGCCGCTTTATCCTTCTACAGGGTCTCAGGCAAGCTGGAGCCTATCCCAGCTGACTACGGGCGAAAGGCGGGGTACACCCTGGACAAGTCGCCAGGTCATCGCAGGGCTGACACATAGACACAGACAACCATTCACACTCACATTCACACCTATGATCAATTTAGAGTCACCAGTTAACCTAACCTGCATGTCTTTGGACTGTGGGGGAAACCGGAGCACCCGGAGGAAACCCACGCGGACACGGGGAGAACATGCAAACTCCGCACAGAAAGGCCCTCGCCGGCCACGGGGCTCGAACCCAGGACCTTCTTGCTGTGAGGCGACAGCGCTAACCACTACACCACCGTGCCGCCCTATATATATATATATATATATATATATATATATATATATATTTTTTTTTTTTTTTTTTCTGTACCACCATTTGACATTGGACTAATCTTTCCAAAGTCCTTTTACAAGTGTTAACCATTTTAACTGTTCCGTTAAACACTGTGGTAATATTTGGGCATAATATTAAAAAAGAAAATGTATCATATGGTAATCATATATTATAAATACTAAAAGCATTCTCGGGGAAAGTGCTGGGATTAATTGCCTGCAGTATTTACTCGAGTGCTGTTTTTATCAAGTAATCAACAGGATTTACGGAGGACGTGATAAACACTGCATACAAAATGTGAGAATTAATTAACATTATGAAATGTACATAAGTTTTAAGAAATTACTTATTTAATGAAGTGGAATTAATTATTCAAGAACAGTGAAGTGGATATGAAGAAAAACTTTCTTCAAACATCTGGCACACAAATGATTCATTCTGAGCATTCTGAGAAATGATAATATTAAATTTTACATAGTAATAGTCATCCTTTCAATTTAAAGGTTAAAACAGCAACATAAATATATATTTACACACATGCTGGCCACTTTAATAGGAACTTGTTTCTTGGCTGGCAGGACTGGAACCCAATGTATTCTTTTGCTGTTGCATGCTGAGATGCTTTTCTGCTCACCATGGTTGTAAAGAGTGATAATATGAGTTGCTATAGCCTTCCTGGCAACTCAAACCAATCTGGCCATTTTCCTCTGAGCTCTCTTATCAACATGTTCCCCCCACAGAACTGTCACCCACTCAATGTTTTTTGTTTTTAACACCATTCTGTGTAAACTCTAGAGACTGTTGTGTGTGAAAACCCCAAGAGATCAGCAGTTTCTGAAATACTCAAACCAGTCCATCTGGCTCAAACCAACACCCATGCCACAGTGAAAATCACAGAGATCGCAATTTTTCCCGTTCTGATGTTTGAAGCTGGTGCGGATTTAAGGGGGGAGGGGGGCACCCAATGCCCCCACCCCCATGTCCAAAAAGTTTTAGTAAAAGGCTACCTGGAAGTGTGACTTGATTGTATGAGAGATATGCCTGCCATTTTTTAATTAATAAAGTTTAAAAAAATAAACAAAATAAATCATTATGTGGTATTGAGCTGAAGAGTTTATGGTGTAAATTTATATTTAATAGTAGGTCCTAGCTTAGGTTTATTTGCTTGTGACACAAATGCAGTGAAAAGCAAGCCGGTCCTGTTGGATTTTAGCAGGGTGCGGGAACTTCATGCATTGACACAATAACATCCTGTATTCCCAGACTGCACTGTAGACTACATGTAAAGGGTGTGCACCATGATTTTATGTTTATGGTATCGTTAACACGCATGTTCACAAGCTAAAATGATAAGACGCTGCAGCAGGCTTACTGCGTACACACACACACACGTGTCGGCTGTCCGTGTAAGCTGTCATAAAAATCAAAGTGAGGCTTAGCCCCAAAACAGCACGTGTCCCATGTACATACGCAGGGTATAGTGAGTAACTCACTATACCCTGCGTATGTACATGGGACACGTGCTGTTTTGGGGCTGAACCTCACTTTGATTTTTATGACAGCAGCTGGATAGGTCTGTGAGAGATGTTGATTTTTGCAGCGGCTCTGAAGAAAATCTTCTTGAAATGCCCTGAGTCTTGGGAACTAAGACTTATTATAGGACTTGTCCACATGCAATTCACACAATCATTGTATCGTTCTCTCAGTCTACTAGACTCAGGAGCTCAGATTGCAGTTACTGACTTTGTATTATAGACATGCAACTCTTGCAATCTTTGTTTATAGTTATCTCGGTATTTAGCTCTGTCTTAAGTGGCCACTTACATTCCCTCAGTTTCCCTGGGTATATTCACTGTCTCATATGTACATTGAATGTCCTGACAGGAGCTCAGATTGCAGTTGCTAAAATAGTAATAATTTATTGATAGAAGGTGTTTTGTGGTCAGTGTACTACACTGTAGTGTGTCATGTGGTAATGCATTGTATGACAATGCAGCTTTCATAAATATTAACGTATATCAGTTGTAATTATATTCTACGCATATACCTGCAACCCTGACAATATCATTTTCAGTGATTAATAAAATGGTTTTGAATGGTCCTACTTTTAAAACATATTTTTGATATGGTAATTTTCTTGAAGAGATTTCATTTAGGGGCGGCACGGTGGTGTAGTGGTTAGCACTGTCGCCTCACAGCAAGAAGGTCCGGGTTTGAGCCCCGTGGCCGGCGAGGGCTTTTCTGTGCGGAGTTTGCATGTTCTCCCCATGTCCGCGTGGGTTTCCTCCGGGTGCTCCGGTTTCCCCCACAGTCCAAAGACATGCAAGTTAGGTGACCGTAGGTGTGAATGTGAGTGTGAATGGTTGTCTGTGTCTATGTGTCAGCTCTGTGATGACGTGGCGACTTGTCCAGGGTGTACCCCGCCTTTCGCCCGTAGTCAGCTGGGATAGGCTCCAGCTTGCCTGCGACCCTGTAGAACAGGATAAAGCGGCTAGAGATAATGAGATGAGATGAGATTTCATTTACAACATGTCTCTGACAGCTCAAAATGCATCTCCGGGCATTTAAAAACTGCAGAGCTTCCGGGGGACTCTGGCGGCTCTCAGACTCCCAGCCTTACTGGGTTTACACCTCCCCCCCTTCCCTTTTTCCTGTATCCACCCCTGTGAAGTGAACATTAACTGAAGCTCTTGATTTGCATCTGCATGATTTTATGCATTGTGCTGCTGTCAAGGGATCGGTTGATTAGAAAACTGCATGAAACATCAGGCATATGGGTGTACCTAATAAAGTGGCCAGTGAGTGTATTGCATCTGTACTCAAGATTGATGATGCAATCAGTATTTTAACTATGTGTATTCACAACCACAGTCACAGACAGAGAGTACATTGCATTTTATGGAACATTTCACTCATTTGCTTGTTGGCATCTCTGTTCCATCTTGAAAAATGGAGTTGACCTATATGTAGTAGATGGATTTCATGGTTTATAACTTGGTAGGCATAAAGTAAATGCACTTTTGAAATGCTTGCTGGATTACAATACAGATCATATTCCAGTGTACTGAAGTTTTAAAATATCACAGTCTGGAGATATTATAGTTTCATGCAGGAGTGGACAAATTATACTAAAGTGAAAGTATAATTAATTAAAAAAATTAATTAAAAAGTGGTAGTATCCAGCCAAAAAAATTTACTCGAGTGGAAGTAAAAAGTTGCTTTTAAATGTACTCAAGTATAAAAAGTAAAGGGTAAACGATTTAACTGATGTAATTTAATTAATGCCTTCAAGTAAATGGAAGCAACTTTGCCTGAAAATATCTTTCGATCTCAGTAAGTTTGCAATATTTACCAGTTATTTGACTCATTGCCTGTCCGATTGCATTAGTTCCTGGAATTGATGCTTGTCAAACCTGGAATTAGCAAAGAAAGCATGCTAACAGTTAAATATAGCCAGTTAATATTAGCAAATTAGCAAAACTTACCTTTTTTCAAATTAGATGGATTTCATGCTTTCTAGAGAAGTAAAGGACACACGGTGTTGCTTACTCCAGCATATAGGCACATTTTACTGAGGTAGGGCTCATCTTCAAGGTCAGCACGACAGTCCAGTGGTGATCAGATGCACATGGATCACTCTTGCATTAAAGTGGCATTCCACCATTGGATGTATTCTTTGGCATAAAATACAATATATTTTATGACAACATGACTAGACAGAGAAATATTTTAGCTTCAAAATGATATATCAAACATAATTTTTTGACAACGACAAGTATATTAATTTTGCGACCAAAGTCACCTACCCTTTTAATTTCCGCGCGGTAGTGAAACGTGATGTCATCGGCAGGTTCCCCTTCTTGTGTACCACGTGTCGGTCTATTTTTAGACCAGGAAACCCCAAAGTGAGAGAGTCATTTCTCCTCGTATATGGGGGCCAAAAAAATTGCGAAAAATTTTGAGTTAATCTTTCAGTTAGCTAGATTTATTGGTATTAGCTAGATTTATTGGTATTATTTTTATCGCGTTCTATCCGCCATTGCTGATAATATGTGCCACGTCACACGGTACACAAGAAGGGGAACCTGCCGATGACATCATGCGCGGAAATTAAAAGGGTAGGTGACTTTGGTCGCAAAATTAATATACTTGTCGTTGTCAAAAAATTATGTTTGATATATCATTTTGAAGCTAAAAGATTTCTCTATCTAGTGATACCGTTTATATATGTTGTCAAAATATATTGTATTTTATGCCAAAGAATACATCCAATGGTGGAATGGCACTTTAACTACATTCTGTCGTCTAAGAAGGACGAGCTATCGTTAGCTAGTAATAACTTAAAAGTAGACGGCCTTTCGATTTCATAAAACCGGTGAAATTTAGTTCCCTCTGAAATGTGGTCATTGTGATATATGTTTATTTCTGTAATACCTAAGAAAGAAAGAAAGAAAGAAAGAAAGAAAGAAAGAAAGACCAGGCCATTCTGTGGCTGGGAAGTTATTTAATTTGAGGGGATTCCCTAGCAAATAATGTGCATGAAATTGCTCACTTCATGCATTCAAGCAGACAGAGGAAGTCCAGAGTGCGCATGCGCATGTTTACCTTTCGGCGGTGTCTTCTTCTTCTTCTCTTGGGTTTTCCAGCAGCTGGCATCCAGTGTTGCATTACTGCCATCTCCAAGTTTACCTTGACCATGCACTGACGGTTACATCATTCTGTCACTAAACGAACAGCTGATCACACCGAGGTGCTTGCTGACCACCGATATTTATTAGTTTGGTCCTGCGTTTTCCTTTCCTTCGCAACATAATGCTGTTCTTGGATTTGAGTTCGGCATTCAACACAATCATTCCCCAGCAGCTAATACAAAAACTCGGACATTTGGGACCAAACACCTCTCTTTGTAACTAGGTGCTGGACTTTCTTACAGGGAGGCCACAGAACGTTTGGGTCGGCAGTAACACCTCCAGGACCATCATGCTGAGCACAGGGGCCCCACAAGGGTGTGTGCTCAGCCCGCTGCTCTTCACCCTGCTGACCCATGACTGTGTACCAATCTATAGCACCAACCACATCATCAAGTTTGCGGATGACACGACTGTGGTGGGCCTCATCACTAACAACGATGAGGCCAACTACAGGAATAAGGTGAGCCAACTGGTCCAGTGGAGTAAAGACAACAATCTCTTCCTGAACGTGGGGAAGACCAAAGAGATTGTGGTCGACTTCAGAAGAGGTCACTCACAGCATCCCCCTCTGACCATCGACAGTGCAGAGGGTGAGCAGCACCAAATTCCTAGAGGTGCACATTGCTGAGGACCTCTCCTGGTCCAACAACACTGCATCGCTGGCTAAGAAGGCCCAAACTTGCCTCTACTTCCTCTGCAAACTGAGGAATGCACGAGTCCCACCCCCCATCATGTGCTCTTTCTACAGGGGCACCATTGAGAGTGTCCTCACTGGCTGCATCACTGCATGGTACGGAGGCTGCAATGCCTCCTGCCAGAAGACTCTGCAATGCATCGTGAACACGGCCAGCAAGATCATTGGTACCCCTCAGCCCTCCCTTACGGACATCTATCACTCCTGTCTCACCTGCAGAGCCATCAGTATCGCTGGTGACACCTCCCACCCTTCACACTCACCACTCACTCTTCAGCCTCCTGCCCTCAGGGAAAAGTTATCAGAGCCTCCGGGCCCACTCCACAAGACTGCTGAACAGCTTCATCCACCAGGCTGTCGGGATGCTGAACTCTGTCCACTACCTACCCCCTACCCCTGGTCTGTAACACATTCATTCACACAAGAAACTCTATCTCATCCATTTGCACATCACACTACAATCATCTGCATTACTGTTGTATCTGCAGCTATTGGTCATTTGCACTACTGTTCATATACACCTCATAAGCTGCTCTTCTAAGCACCTTCTCTGTTACAGATATTGTACTGTATTCGCACTAAAATAAATATTTTTTTATCTGATTTTACAAGTAAGGTGAGAGAGAAACGGCATTTCAATTCTCCTATATGTCCTGGATATCTAGTGAATTGACAATAAAAAGAATCTTTGAATAACATCTTTTCTTCTAGCTTTCTGTTACTGTAGTTAGTCTTTCATGTTTCATTCTCATCCTCCATTGTTTTCTACTGTTTCAAATTTGTATCCCACAATGCCTTGCGCGAGCGGGGAAAGCCCGCCACATGATGCATGACGTAGTATCTTGTATTGTGCCATGATGAAGCAAGAAATAATAGCAGAGAATTTAGGGCCACGTGGCCTTAATTTATTAATTGTTCTATTTTAAAAATCCTAATAAAATTGGAAGTCTGTGATTCGAATTCAGTAGCTTTCGGTCCACTAAACAAAAATAACTGGGTGTCAGGGAAAATTCTTTTTATGACCTAAACCTGAAAAATCTGAAAGGCAGTCTAGCTTTAATTCGGTATGAGTAGTATACACTTCTGTTCTCAGTCAGATGCCAATAGCCTTTCTATGTCAGTTTGGATAAGTGATGGTGAAACAGTTTAGTTTTTGTTTTAACTTCAGCGCAACCCTTATGGTTTTTTTCACCCCCATTATATTGTATTCTCCCTGTTTGGTTCATAGGTATATTTGTGTGTTCAAGCCTTGCCTTTCTCTCCTGTAACTGCAAATGTCTACTATCTTTCACACTTGCTTTGATGATGGAAATTTCCTTCTTCACCTCAGATTAATGAGGGTCATTCTTTTAGAATGCTTTCTTCTTGAATAATAAATAAGTTTTTCCTCATTCAGTCCTCACCCCGGGGCGGCACGGTGGTGTACTGGTTAGCGCTGTCGCCTCACAGCAAGAAGGTCCTGGGTTTGAGCCCCGGGGCCGGCGAGGGCCTTTCTGTGTGGAGTTTGCATGTTCTCCCCGTGTCCGCGTGGGTTTCCTCCGGGTGCTCCGGTTTCCCCCACAGTCCAAAGACATGCAGGTTAGGTTAACTGGTGACTCTAAATTGACCGTAGGTGTGAATGTGAGTGTGAATGGTTGTCTGTGTCTATGTGTCAGCCCTTTGATGACCTGGCGACTTGTCCAGGGTGTACCCCGACTTTCGCCCGTAGTCAGCTAGGATAGGCTCCAGCTTGCCTGCGACCCTGTAGAAGGATAAAGCGGCTAGAGATAATGAGATGAGATGAGTCCTCACCCCTGGTTGATTGACCATTGGTCCAGATTTGAACGGTCATTGGGATAATATTGACACAGACTTGGCAACCCAATCTGTGACGCCCTACATCCTATGAACATGTGGATTGTATGTCTGCACATGTGGATTACAATGTTCGAAAGCTCATAATCAGTGAAACAATTTTTGGAAATCACTCAGAAATTGGGTTCTGAAACTTGACCCCAAACATAACAAGGGGGAAATTTGAAAGGCAAATTTGATTGATGGAAAAAGAGGAAATGATGCAGTCCACCACTCCGAGTCAGTTGTTTGTCTCAGTGCACTAGCGCCAGCTCTTTCTGTTCGCTGAGTTGCGGCAGGGTCTCTAAAAATATTTCCATCCCCACTGAAAAACAAGCACTCTCTTTTCCTTTATTTGTCTCTTGCCTTGTCTTTCACTCTCCCTCTCTTTGTCCTCTGCTTATACTCGAGCATTGATTTGTTACCTTATAGCCATTACCACAAACTGTCCTTGCTGTACGCTCGAGTCGAATAGACTCCAGTGTGAGAGAAAACACTAATGCATCTTTTCACCAAATGTCATGCTTTCAGTCACATTTTAGTTTGGTATAGTCATTTTTTGTGGTGGCAAAATAGGAAAACTGATTTGCATCATCACAAAACGTTAATAACTTGATGTTGCGAGAATGCATTAGTCTTTTATACAAGACATATGGTCGTGTAACACTTTACAGTAAGGTTCCTTATGCAAGAGCAAATTATAAACTAACATACTACCTGTTTGAAATGAATTATGCTTTGTTACTATGGCTCATTTTCCACTTAATTGTACAAACAATATTAACTATCAATTATATATATAATATTAACTAGTAGGGCGGCACGGTGGTGTAGTGGTTAGCTCTGTCGCCTCACAGCAAGAGGGTCCGGGTTCGAGCCCCGTGGCCGGCGAGGGCCTTTCTGTGTGGAGTTTGCATGTTCTCCCCGTGTCCGCGTGGGTTTCCTCCGGGTGCTCCGGTTTCCCCCACAGTCCAAAGACATGCAGGTTAGGTTAACTGGTGACTCTAAATTGACCGTAGGTGTGAATGTGAGTGTGAATGGTTGTCTGTGTCTCTGTGTCAGCCCTGTGATGATCTGGCGACTTGTCCAGGGTGTACCCCGCCTTTCGCCCGTAGTCAGCTGGGATAGGCTCCAGCTTGCCTGCGACCCTGTAGAACAGGATAAAGCGGCTACAGATAATGAGAATGAGAATGATGATATTAACTAGTAGTAAAAGTTTAGTAGTTGGACATTAGTCCCAATTCATGCACACCAGCTAATGTTTTGGTAGTTTAGTTAGTTTGCTCCAAAATAATTGTCACATCAATGCTGCAATTGGTGACCAACTCCAATCCACTAAACACCTTCCAGTCTACAAACATGACTTCTCTGGACTACAACACCCAGTCTACACTATCACTATCACGTTCCCGCTCACCTGACTTCTGATTATATTCACCAGGTTCCCATCGCACACACCCCTATAAATACAGACATTCAGTCAATTGCAAAGTGACACTAAGTGTATCCTTGCCTGACTTACTAAGCCTTATTCTCTATGTTTGAAATTCTGATTTTTGATCACGTTCCGGTTCCTGTTATTTATTTATTTATTTATTTTCAATTTTGGCTTTTGTATACAGTACATTGTGCTGTTCGCTGATCACCTTTTTTACCCTGAACATCTCATATTTTTGGTTTGTCTGCTATTTTTTTTAAAATAAACATTGTTGCCTGCAACTGCAATCTCCTCAGCCACCTGACTCTAATGGAACAAATAGGTTAACATTTATTAATCGTAATACTTTTTTTCATTAAATACTAGTATTTAATTATGTCTATTCTATTTTAGGCTACAGGTTTAATTGTTAATCTGTTTCTCACTGCACCAAGATCCCATAATCTGGAGATATCCTTTTAAATTCTTGCAAAAATGTAGAGCATATCTCGAGAGTTTGTTTGTTTGTTTGTTTGTTTGTTTGTTTGTTTGTTTGACAATACCATGATCAGAGAGTACCCAACATGGATTTCATCATATATGGGTTTGAAATATACAGACAAAACCATCTCTGGATTCTGGGGTATTTTGCACAGTGTCTTCTGATGCCATCCCTTTGATTCAGTTTACTTGGATTTGTGCTTAATGGGTCGTTAATGTGCTGAAAGGTGACATTTATCTTCAGCTGTCTAAAAAAGACCTGTAGGTTTTGTGCCATAATAGATTTTTATTTTGAGATATACATGATTCCCTCAATCTTGACTAAAGCTCTAGTCATGGCTGAAGAGAAGCAGCCTCATACCATGATGCTGCCACCACCATGCTTCACCACAGGCATGGTATTCATTGGGTGATAAGCTGTCTTCTTTTTGGATCAAACATACTGTATATTTTATAATTATGCCCAAAAAGGTCTCCTTTGGTCACATCGGACCATAACCTATTTTGCCAAAAGGTTTGGCAAAATTTGAGCAGGCTTGGGTGTTTTATTTTTCTTTTGAGAAAAGTCTTCAGTCTAGCCACTCTACCCTATATCCCAGACATGTGAAGAAAGAGAGAGGATGTTGTTAAATGTGTGAAGTGACCAGTACTTGTCAAATATTTCTGCAGCTCTATTAATGTTGCCATAGGTTTTTCGAAAGCCTCCCTTATAAGTTTTCATCTTGGTCTTACATCTACCTTTTCTTGGTAATGTAACTGTGGTGCCCCATTTTCTCCACTTGGTGACGATGGCCTTCAGTGTTCCATGGTATCTAATGTTTTGGAAATTCTTTTGTACCCTTTTCCTGATCGATACTTTTCAACAACGAGATCTCATGTATGCTGTGTAAGATCTTTGTGGATCATGGCTTCAGCAAAGGGATGAAGCCAAAATGATGTGAATAAACCCTTCCAGAAACAGCTGGTCTTTATTTGGGATTAATTAGAATCACTTCAGTGATGACACGTGTGTATATATATGTTATTTCCCAGCTGGGAGGTCCGTATTGTGAAATACCGTGACCGAGGTCTTGAAAGTACTGAGCGAGGCCCTCTGGGCCGAGGTCAGTATTCAAGGCCGAGGTCACGGTATTTCACCATACGGACCGACCTTAAGCTGGTAAATAATATATTAATGTTTTTCTTTACCAAATTCTAACAGAAAACGAGAACGCCCGAAAGGGAAAGCCAAGGCAAGCCGCCATTTTGAATCCTCATTCACAGCTGTAATGCAAATTGCTTTCTCCTCAGTATACAAGTGCACTTCCATGGCAGGAAAAAAAACTACATTTTGCCGCCTATGTAGTCCCCTATTTATACAAAATTGAGTCATTCAGGATTCAGCCATGTTTTTGCTCGGCGTTAGCAAGTTACAGGTTTTTAGCTTTCTTCTGAAATGTTTTCTTTTATTTCTTCTTCCTCAGGGTAGTAAAACTCGCTTTCGCTGTGAACACTGACGTTATCGCTATCCATGCTGTAAAATTAATGCTATTCTCCTGAGAAATGCTGGCAAAAATTTATAAGATTTTTGATTATCTTGTAAATAAATCTTAGAAAAAAAAAGATAAATGTTGACAAAAAATTCTACGATGTTTGTTGTTGCTGTGAACGAGCGAGTCACCAGAGGTCCGTAACCGGGGTCCGTAACACGAACCCGCTCGCCAGCCAATCAGAGCGCAGGATTAGATGGAAACCGCACCGCGAAAAAAAAATGAGAATTACTTCTGAACATACGCTTGAATATGGTTAATTCTGAGCACATGCACCATTAAAAAAGGGAGTTGTTGTAAGTTTTTTCTTTTCTTTCCCTAAAATTTTTCTATTTGTTTTTCACTTGAATTTTGTCGTTTCGTATATCATAAAGTTGGGGGGGGAAAAAGAGTTGAAATGATTTATCTGCTTGTTTCATTCATCACAAACACCTGCAATTTTAACACAGGTGACTTTTTGACTTTATATATCCACTGTATTTATTACCTCCGCCAAGGAGGTTATGTTTTCGGTAGCGTTGGTTTGTTTGTTTGTTGGTTTGTCTGTTAGCAACATTACAGAAAAAGTTATGAACGGATTGCTCTGAAATTTTTTCCAGAGGTGTGACTGGGCACAAGTAGCAATCCATTAAATTTTGGTGGTGATCCGGATCACCTTCTGGATCCCGGAATTTTTTAAAGGATTCTTGGCGGAGGTCTGCGCTCTCCGAGTGCTTTTCTAGTTATATATTTATTCAGTAATTTTGGTAATTGTGGGCCAAAGGGATATTACAGGTTTGTTATTGGTTCACATGAATTTTTTCCCTATCTACACATGCTTAATGACATGAAAGTCATTGTATTTTAAAGTACAATAACAGGGCGGCACGGTGGTGTAGTGGTTAGCGCTGTCACCTCACAGCAAGAAGGTCCGGGTTCGAGCCCCGTGGCCGGCGAGGGCCTTTCTGTGTGGACTTTGCATGTTCTCCCCGTGTCCGCGTGGGTTTCCTCCGGGTGCTCCGGTTTCCCCCACAGTCCAAAGACATGCAGGTTAGGTTAACTGGTGACTCTAAATTGACCGTAGGTGT
The DNA here is from genome assembly GCF_027579695.1 of Neoarius graeffei. Taxonomy (NCBI): domain Eukaryota; kingdom Metazoa; phylum Chordata; class Actinopteri; order Siluriformes; family Ariidae; genus Neoarius; species Neoarius graeffei. The sequence continues at coordinate 34,894,260 of NC_083586.1, forward strand.
GAATGTGAGTGTGAATGGTTGTCTGTGTCTATGTGTCAGCCCTGTGATGACCTGGCGACTTGTCCAGGGTGTACCCCGCCTTTCGCCCGTAGTCAGCTGGGATAGGCTCCAGCTTGCCTGCGACCCTGTAGAACAGGATAAAGCAGCTACAGATAATGAGATGATGAGATGAGTACAATAACAAGAAAAACAAGAAAGTATTCTTTTGATTCCAAAATGTCTAGCATGACATAATGGACAGATGTTGCTGGATTATGCAGACTCCTACACACACTCTGGAGTGTAAATTAGCTCCTTACTGAAAGCAACATAATCCCACAATCTATACTTTCCTTCCTGATTTATTCATCTAAACACCGTAAAGCAAACGATCCTCCAGTATTTACACTGAGGTTGTAGCTATCCCAAGTACTATTTCATGAATCGTTTTCATTTGGATCAAAGTCCAAATGATAAGTAAAGCTTAGTAGATCAGTCCTACACACTAGAACTCCTAAAACTCATTTTAACCAGACTTCCTAATTGGGCTGTATTCAATGTCATCAGTATACCTCCACATTTAGGCAGGGAAAGTGCTCCATGTTCAGAGACGGCATATGCAGGTGCTTAAATTGTATTTCTGAATGCCTCACTGAGGTTAATAAAATAACCTGCAGGCATTTCAGGTTCATGCCTTTGAGGTGGTCTGATTTTTCTTGTGTAGAACTCTTGGGAGTGGAGTTTTTTTCAGATGCTTCTAGACCATTGCCTTCAACTTAGGTACTTGCCTTTAAGCCATAAACCCCACTGAGTAGAAAACATGGAATAAAGAAGCAGATTGTTTTTTTTCTTTCCTGTCAAATGCAATACAACATTTACATAAAAACAGGAGAAGTTTTAAACATACAGACTGACATGATAATATGCAAATGAGAAGAATGGCAAAGAGTCAACTAAACATCTCATTATCTCTAGCCGCTTTATCCTGTTCTACAGGGTCGCAGGCAAGCTGGAGCCTATCCCAGCTGACTACGGGCGAAAGGCGGGGTACACCCTGGACAAGTCACCAGGTCATCACAGGGCTGACACATAGACACAGACAACCATTCACACTCACACCTACGGTCAATTTAGAGTCACCAGTTAACCTAACCTGCATGTCTTTGGACTGTGGGGGAAACCGGAGCACCCGGAGGAAACCCACGCGGACACGGGGAGAACATGCAAACTCTGCACAGAAAGGCCCTCGCCGGCCACGGGGCTTGAACCCGGCTTCTTGTTGTGAGACGACAGCGCTAACCACTACACCACCGTGCCGCCCTCAACTAAACATCCAATAGTAATTTATTTATTTAATATACTGTGAATTTCTAAAGGCTGATTGTTATAAACAGGGTGTGGAAAGGTTCCTAACTCTGATAATGTCATTATTATTATTATTATTATTATTATTATTATTATTATGTGAGCATTGCAAATTTCTAAATTTAACAGTATGTTCCACAATGAATGTGAAGTAGAGTAATATTTTGCACTGACAGCAGGGTGAAAATGCTGCATCTTCCTGTAAAGGGAACATATTTATGGAAAAACTCACTTTTTCAGTGCTTGTGCACAGACAGTTGGGTCTCTGGAGCCTAACAACCCACAAACTCTGAAATAAGACACCCAGTCAGTTTCTTTTGTTCTGCCTATTTCAGAAAACACGAGCTTCAACAAGTTGTTCAGATTCGGCTCCTCTTTCTACGTCACAAGAGGAGCTCATTAGCATTAACCCACCCCCTCGTCTGAGTATCTCCAGTATCATGGCTTGAGAACTGCCTTTGTGAATAAATATTCATGACAAAAGTGCTACCTGATTGGCCAGTGGAAGAGGGGGTGGGATGAGCAGTGGCTCATTATCATTTAAAGGAACAGGCACTCAAATCAGGGCAGAACATGCCCCTTTTCCACCAAAGCAGTTCCAGGGCTGGTTCGGGGCCAGTGCTTAGTTTGGAACCGGGTTTTCTGTTTCCACTGACAAAGAACTGGCTCTGGGGCCAGAAAAACCGGTTCCAGGCTAGCACCAACTCTCTGCTGGGCCAGAGGAAAGAACCGCTTACATCAGCAGGGGGGCGGAGTTGTTAAGACCAACAACAATAACAAGACTGCGAAAAATCACCATTTTTAAGCGACGAGAAGCAGCAGCTGTACAAACGCGAAGTCATCCATTATTATTATTATTGTTGTTGTTGTTGTTGATTTTGCTTCGATATTCGCGCCAAGGTTTATGCAAACGTAGCGACGTAACTGACGTATACAGCGACGTAATGACGTGTCTCCTCTTAGCACCGCGAGCTATGGAAAAGCAAACTGGTTCTCAGCTGGCTCGCGAGTTGAACGAGTTGTGAACCAGCACTGGCCCCGAACCAGCCCTGGAACTGATTTGGTGGAAAAGGGGTAACAGTGGTGTAGTGGTTTGCCTCACAGCAAGAAGGTCCTGGGTTTGAGCCCAGTGGCCGGCGAGGGCCTTTCTGTGTGGAGTTTGCATGGGTGTCTGCCCCGTGTCTGCATGGGTTTCCTCCAGGTGCTCCGGTTTCCCCCAAAGACATGCAGGTTAGGCTAATTGGTGGCTCTAAATTGACCGTAGGTGTGAATGTGAGTGTGAATGGTTGTTTGTCTCTACGTGTCAGTCCTATGATGATCTGGTGACTTATCCAGGGTGCACCCTGCCTCTTGCCCATGGATGGATGGGCACTCAAATCGGCCATTTTGAACAGAGCTGTTTAGGTAGGATGAAAAGGATATTATAGTATTTTATCCTTGTGGTATTTTGGACAAAGCATGTCACAGACATTTCATTAAGACCTCAGGAAACTGTGTCAACTTGTGGAAAAGGAGTATACTATGTGACTTTGATAAGTGAAAAGGTGTATTCTTTGACATTTTCATTTTGTGTGTTAATGCAGTACATTTAATGACACAAGATTCATAATTGAAGTCATGAAATCATAATTTTTGTGTACACTGTACTTTTCATTATACTAATTTCATTTTAGGATTAATGATGAAAGAATTGTGCCTGTGCTTTGGTTAATTTGTGCTCTTTTTGAAAGAAAAAACATGCCTCATCTTCTGTGGTTACAGCTCACTTAAGTGGGCCTTGATGGACTTTCCTAATGTAATTGTAAGAATCAATGTGCTATATAAAATTATTGAAATAATTATTGTGTCTAATTAAGATGTCATCTCCTAGGCATGCATGGAACAAAAAACCTGTGGCCTCAATGGGGTGATGTTATATTATCTGTACATTTAACATTGTCTTTGAAGGTCATTCCAATTTTTTGAGTGTATTTACTGCCAAAAAGCGTAACTTTCTGCTAGGCCCACTTTCCATGACAGCAGGTAACTTCATTGTGCCAGGCCAGTCAATTTCTTGTTCTCGGGAATTCAACAACTAAATGTTATGAAAACTTTTAACACTTACAGCCCTGATTCCAAAAACTGTGTAAAATGTAAATAAAAACAGAATGCAATGATTTTGAAAAAACGCTTCAACCTATATTCAACTGAATACAATGCAAAGACAAGATATTTTAATGTTCAAACTGATACAGTTTATTGTTTTTTGTAAGTAAATAGACACTCATTCTGCAATCGATGCCTAGACCAAGTTCCAAAAAAGTTGGGACAGGAGCAACAAAAGACTGGGAAAGTTGTGGAATGCTCAAGAAGCAACCATTTGGAACATTCTACAGGTAAACAGGTTAACTGGTAATTGGAAAGGCTCAGTTGTTCACGAGCAAGGATGGGGTGAAGTTCACCATTTTGTGAAAAACTGCATGGGCAAATAATTGAACAGTATAAGAACAACGTTTGCCAATGTACAATTGCAAGGAATTTAGGAATTTCACCATTGATAATCCGTATCATCAAAAGATTTAGAGAATCCAGAGAAGTCAAGTTTATTTTTATAGTGCTTTTAATAATAGGCATTGTCACAAAGCAGCTTTACAGAAATTTAAATACTTTAAACATGAACTAGTTTTATCCCTAATTTATCCCCAATGAGCAAGGGAAAAAGTCCCTCAGATGACATGAGGAAGAAACCTCGAGAGGAACCAGACTCAAAAGGGAACCCATCCTCATTTGGGTGATAACAGACAACGTAATTATAAATAACTTGCTTCTATAACAGTGTCCTATATAGTCACAAAGTATAACTGTGAAACCAGGAAATTCATTATAGTTTTAATATGAAGTCTGTTTTGTTGAAGTTATAAACTGTTCACTGGTGGAAACTTGAGTGCAAAACTATTCATGACAGCTGCCGTCCTAAAGTTAGCAAGTTAACTGTAATCCTCAGGCATAAAAGCATTACTTATCTTCCAAGTGTGACTTTCGACTGTCCATATGGGGTCGTCCTCCACAGGAGCGATGTGATGAGATTCCAGCCAGACGTAGGGCATCAGGATGGATCAGGCAGGTCTGAGGAGCAGAAGAGGTCAGCATCTCGATCTCAGGATTGACATGTAACTCAGAGGTCAGAAATCTCTGCACATCAGGCCAAAAACCAACAGTGAATGTCCATGACCTTTGATTCCTCAGGCAGCACTGCTTTAAAAACTAACATGATTGTATAAAGGATATTACTACATTATCTATGCAAAGTGAAAGCCATTTTATCAACAACATCCAGAAACGGTGCCAAATTCTTTTGGCCCAAGCTCATCTGAGATGGACTAACACAAAGTGAAAAGTGTGCTGAGGTCTGACGAGTCCACATTTTGAATTGTATTTGGAAATCATGGACATTGTGCCCTCCAGGCAAAAGAGGAAAAGGACCATCCAGATTGTTACCAAATTTGGGACACTATGACATCCTGAACTATTTAGTATTTGGGACTTCTAAATACACTGGAGATGCTAAAAGCACACAAAAGTACAGATGCCTACCAATATTTCGAGGCAGGTTTTGTGCCAGAATGTTATGGGAAATTCCCGATAAAGAAAAATACCTTATGACAAAGGTAAGTTCAAACATGGACTTCTAATAGTAATAAACAAGCCAGAGCCTAGAGCTCACATATTTTATTGTACTTAGCCGAGTCTACATCATCAGTACATAACAAACACGCTGCTAGTTCTGCCAAGCATGAGGTCTAATAAAATATATCGCATCCAAAGCCCACATCCAGATCTACATTTTAATGTTGCAAAGAGCTTTCACACTAACCTGATATAAAATGTTCTACACACACACACACACACACACACACACGGGGATGTTTTTTATCATCCAGTCTCCCTGTTTAACTGCAGCTCGCCATTTTTCTCATCTTTCTGGGTTAATCAGGCTTATTTCCACATCTGTTATTACATCCAAAAACACTACAGGTCTCTGGCATTGTTCTTTTCGATGTAACTTGTACACGTTTGTGTAGATGTTTACTAAATTGGGCTTGCAGTCACTCACATACACATGTGCCGGTCGCTGGCAAACACAAAACTTGCCCAGTAATATGGCCGCGTAAACAAATCCGCAGTCGCGATGACATCATGTGAAAGTCCTCTATATATTCAAAATGATTTGCAAATCATTGCATTCTGTTTTTATTCACGTTTTACACAACATCCCAACTTGTTTGGAATCGGGGTTGGATTTATTTATTTATTTTTAACAAACACCATACACCAATGCCAATGAAAACAGGGCAGTAGCTTATTTCAGCATTATTGCATTGTATTAATATGAAAGTAGTGCAGTTTGTGAAGAAAGCACAGCTCAGCTAGGGGTAAATGTTATGCTGTACTAATTTTACTAATGGCACGAGGAGCAGTCCTTAAAATATGTGGCAACATTTTAAAACAGCTGGGCTCTAATACCAGCTAATGTCCCAAAAAATGAAATCATTCTCAGCAAGCCATCTAACAACTTCTGTTGAAATCGCTGCCTTGAAACTTCCGGGTGGTTTTTGTTTGGTGTTCATAGACCACATAACAACAGAGATATAGTAAGGTGAAGTTAAAATAAAAATGATCTCATGCTTGTTTTGGTTTGCAAATTGGCACAATAGTTTTTGGTTTATTTTGCATTTACTGTATGCCTTTTTTTGTCATATAAACGAACAGAAAAAAATAATCATAAATAACGTATTTCTAAATCCAATTCCGGGTGGCACAGCGGCGTAGTGGTTATCACTGTCGCCTCACAGCAAGAAGGTTCTGGGTTTGAACCCAGCGGCTGACGGCGGCCTGTTAGGGTTTTGCTGGGATTCGAACCTGGTTCGTTGGTGTGATAATCCAGCAAACCCCCACTAGGCCACCAGGGGGATGACTCAAATGCAGAGGCGTGAGGCGGAAGTAGAAAAAGAATCAAAAGGTTTATTTAAACTATATACACTATATACAGGGCAAAACAAAAGACAAAAATAAAACCAAAGAGTATAATCCAAAAGAAAAGCAAAGTGCAAAAATACAAAAGCTAAGAAGATCAAAAAACACAGTGCAAAGGAAACTGGAGATAAACATAACAGCACAAAGACTCCGTGACAAGAGGACTGAACTCAGGGGTATAAATAGACAAACTAATTAAGGACACAGGTGAAGATAATTAGGCAATTAACACAAACACAAGACACAGGAACAGTGGCGGCCTCTAGAGGCCAAAATAAACACGACATGAAAAGGAAATAACAGCGGCCTCTAGAGGCCAAAACAGTCCTAGTCCTAACAGGACCCCCCCCTCTAGGAGCGTCTCCTGACGTTCCCAGGGCGATCCGGATGGGCCGAATGGAAGTCCCGACACAGTTCTTTATCAAGGACATCCCGAGCAGGAACCCAGCAGCGCTCCTCAGGACCATAGCCCTCCCAGTCCACCAGATATTGCAACCCGCCGCGGACCCGGCGGGAGTCAAGCAGGCGATTCACAGTGAACACAGTCTGCCCCTGGAAGATGCGGGGGGGTGGGGGGTTCCTAGGGGCAGGGGCATACGTAGACGTCAGTACGGGCCGTAACAGGGAAACATGGAAAGTGGGGTTGATCCTCAGAGTCCGGGGCAACTGGAGCCGGTAGGAGACAGGGTTCACCCTGCGCACCACCTTGAAGGGGCCAATGTAGCGAGGAGCAAGCTTGCGGTTCTCCACCCGCAGTGGAAGGTCCTTAGTGGACAGCCAAACACGCTGCCCAGGGCGGAAAGCGTGTGCAGGTCTTCTATGGCGGTTGGCCTGAGTCTGGTTGGTTCTGGAGGTCTGTATGAGGGTCTTCCTGACCTTGCTCCAGGTCTTGCGACACCGTCTCACATATTGGTTGACCGAGGGCACCCCCGCGTCCTCCTCCTGGTCCGGGAACAGAGGTGGCTGGAACCCGAATTGGCACTGGAATGGCGACAGCTTGGTGGCCGATGACTGCAGGGTGTTGTGGGCGTACTCCGCCCATGGCAGCCAGGTGCTCCACGATGTCGGGTTATCCATAGCCAGGCCTCGCAGGGTGGTTTCCAGGTCCTGGTTGAGCCTCTCCGTCTGACCATTGGACTGTGGGTGAAACCCAGAGGAGAGGCTGGCAGTGGCTCCGATGACCTTGCAGAACCCGTGCCACACTCGGGAGGAGAACTGGGGCCCTCGGTCTGAGACGATGTCCTGTGGAAGACCAAAGACTCGGAAGACATGATTAAACAAAAGTTTCGCAGTTTCAAGAGCAGAGGGGAGTTTGCACAGTGGTATGAAGCGGCAGGCCTTGGAGAATCTGTCAACTAAGACCAAAATGACCGTGTTACCTTGTGACTCAGGGAGACCCGTGATAAAGTCGACTGCCACGTGGGACCAGGGACGCCGGGGAATGGTCAGAGGATGCAGGAGACCCTGGGGACGCTGTCGTGGGTTCTTGGTTCTGGTGCAAACCTCACAGGACAGGACAAATGACCTTACTTCCTGCTCCATGTTAGGCCACCAGAAGCGTCTTTTCAGGAAGTCCAGGGTCCTCCGAGCTCCCGGGTGGGCGGTGAGAGGGGAAGAGTGACCCCACTGGAGAACCTTGGCCCGGGCTTGATGTGGGACGTACAAGAGGCCTGGTGGCCCCGTCCCAGGACCGGGGTCCTGGCGTTGGGCTCGTCGGACAGCCTCCTCAATACCCCAGCGGACAGGGGCCACAATCCGGGACACAGGGATAATAGGCCCGACTTCATTCTCCCTGTTAGTGGCAGAGAACAGTCTGGACAGTGCGTCAGGTTTGGTGTTCTTGGAGCCGGGGCGGTATGAGAGGGTGAAGTCAAATCGACTGAAAAACAGGGCCCACCTAGCCTGTCGAGGGTTCAGTCTCTTGGCTTGCTGGAGGTACTCCAGGTTCTTGTGGTCAGTCCAAACCAGGAATGGATGTTGTGCTCCCTCCAGCCAGTGCCTCCACTCCTCAAGGGCCAGTTTGACCGCTAGCAGTTCTCGATCCCCCACATCGTACCGGGACTCAGCAGGACTCAGGCGGTGGGAGAAGTAAGCGCAGGGGTGCAGCTTTCCTTCCGAACGTTGAGAGAGCACCGCGCCGACACCACTGTCCGAGGCGTCCACCTCCACGATGAATGGTTGGGAGGTGTCCGGGAGAACCAGAATGGGTGCCGTGCAGAAGCGGTCCTTGAGGTCTTTGAACGCCTTTTCTGCCTGAGGAGACCAGCCATAAGATCCACCTGTCCCTTTGGTGAGGTCTGACATGGGTGCTGCCACAGAACTGAAGTTCCTGATGAACTTGCGGTAGAAGTTAGCAAATCCTAAGAACCGCTAAACCTCTTTGATGGACTTGGGGGTGGGCCAGTCCCGGACGGCCAGGGTCTTGGCTGGATCCATCTGGAGTTGGCCTGTCTGTACAATAAAACCCAGAAAGGAGATCTCAGGAACATGAAATTCGCATTTCTGGGCCTTAGCGAACAGATTGTTCTGTAGCAGCCTCTGGAGAACCTGGCGGACATGGTGGCGGTGCTCCTGCACGGTCTTGGAAAAGATAAGGATGTCATCGAGGTAGACAAAAACGTATAGGTTAATCATGTCCCTTAAGACGTCGTTGATTAGGGCCTGAAAAACAGCTGGTGCGTTGGTGAGTCCGAAGGGCATCACCTGGTATTCGTAGTGCCCAGACGGGGTGTTAAAGGCAGTCTTCCACTCGTCTCCCTGTCGGATACGGATGAGGTGGTATGCGTTCCGTAGGTCCAACTTGGTGAAGACGGTGGCGCCTTGGAGCAGGTCGAAAGCTGTGGACATCAGCGGAAGGGGATATCGGTTGCGCACAGTGATCTTATTCAGGCCCCTGTAATCAATACATGGTCGGAGCCCCCCATCCTTCTTGCCGACAAAGAAGAAGCCGGCTCCAGCAGGTGAAGTGGAGGGTCGAATAAACCCAGAGACCAGGGCATCTTTGAGGTATTCCTCCATGGCCTTGCGTTCTGGCTGAGAGAGTGAAAACAGTCTGCCACGAGGAGGGGTAGTCCCAGGGAGCAAGTCGATGGCACAGTCGTAGGCCCGGTGCGGAGGAAGAACGGCGGCCCTGCTCTTGCTGAATACCTCCTTGAGATCCCAGTACTCTGTGGGAACTTGAGATAACTCGGTGAGATCAGGGGGCTCGGCAGGAGACACAGGAGAGCTAGAGAGCAGACAAGAGGCATGGCATGCAGGGCCCCATTCCACAACCTGGCTTGTTACCCAGTCTATGCGAGGGTTGTGGCGAGTAAGCCAAGGAAGGCCTAGAATAACTGGGAACTCAGGTGAAGGAATCAGGTGCAGGGATATTTCTTCCTTGTGACCTTGAGACTGGAGGAAAACTGGAGAAGTAACTTGGGTGACTCTTCCATCACCTAACGCTTGGCCATCGAGGGCAGACACAGACAGTGGGACTTCAAGAGGTGCAGTCGGAATATTGATGCTTTGGGCGAAGTGAATATCCATAAAGTTCCCAGCCGCCCCTGAGTCTATCAAAGCTTGACAAGAGTGGACAGACTCACCCCAGGAGATGGAGACCGGGATGTAGATTCCTTGGCCAGGGAGTCCGGGAGAGAGGGTAGGCCCCGTCACAACCCTCCCTCGGCTGGACGGGGCGGTCCTTTTCCCGAGAGCTCGGGACATGATGCTCAGAAGTGGCCAGGCTTGCCACAGTAGATGCAGCACTTGTCCCTCCTTCTGCGCTCCCTCTCAGATGCGGAGAGGCGAGTACGGCCCACTTGCATGGGTTCTGGACAGTCACTGGAGGAGGTAGACGGGCTCCATGTTGATGCAGTGAGGCCGGGGAGACTCAGGACTTGGCGGCATTCTCTAATCCTGTTGTCAAGACGAGTAGCATGTGAGATGAGGGTTTCGAGGTCACTTGGGCATCCAATAGAGGCCAGACCGTCCTTGATGGGGTCAGACAGACCATGGTGGAAGGCTGACACCAGGGCAGTCTCGTTCCATCCACTTACTGCTGCGAGTGTTCGGAACGAGATGGCGTAATCTGCGACGCTTCCTCCTTGCCGGATGGACATGAGCTTTCGGGCTGCGTCGGTACTGATGTCTGCCTGATCGAAGACCCGAAGCATCTCTTCAGAAAACAGCTGGAAATCAAAGCACTCAGGTCCCTGTCTTTGCCAGATAGCAGTAGCCCAGGCTCGCGCCTTACCAGCTAATAAGGTGATCACAAAGGCAATCTTGCGGCGATCCGTAGTGTAGGTGGTAGGCTGAAGCTCAAAGGTGAGTTGACACTGGGTAAGGAACTCTCGGCACTCACTGTGCTTGCCGTCATACCTCTGTGGTGCAGGAAGGCTGGGTTCGCGAGGTGAAGAAGGCAGCATTGCAGGAGGCACTGGAGCAGGAGTGGGAGCTGGATCAGGAGCAGGAACTGGATCAGGAGCAGGAGATGCAGGCAGAGATGTCAGCTGTGCCAGGGTTTTCCCAATTTGCTGAAGCAGTTCCTCGTGGCGAGCGAGGGCCTCACGTTGGCTGGTGAGCGTACGTCCATGAGCGTCCATGGTTGCTCCGAAGCGTGTCAAAGCTGCCATAATTCCCTGAAGGTTGGCCGGGTAGACAGTTGAAGCAGCCTCTGCTGAGTCGGTCATGACGGAGTCTTTCTGTTAGGGTTTTGCTGGGATTCGAACCTGGTTCGTTGGTGTGATAATCCAGCAAACCCCCACTAGGCCACCAGGGGGATGACTCAAATGCAGAGGCGTGAGGCGGAAGTAGAAAAAGAATCAAAAGGTTTATTTAAACTATATACACTATATACAGGGCAAAACAAAAGACAAAAAAAAAAACCAAAGAGTATAATCCAAAAGAAAAGCAAAGTGCAAAAATACAAAAGCTAAGAAGATCAAAAAACACAGTGCAAAGGAAACTGGAGATAAACATAACAGCACAAAGACTCCGTGACAAGAGGACTGAACTCAGGGGTATAAATAGACAAACTAATTAAGGACACAGGTGAAGATAATTAGGCAATTAACACAAACACAAGACACAGGAACAGTGGCGGCCTCTAGAGGCCAAAATAAACACGACATGAAAAGGAAATAACAGCGGCCTCTAGAGGCCAAAACAGTCCTAGTCCTAACACGGCCTTTCTGTGTGGAGTTTGCATGTTCTCCCTGTGTCTGCGTTGGTTTCCTCCCACAGTCCAAAGACATGCAGGTTAGGTTAATTGGCGACTCAAAATTGACCGTAGGTGTGAATGTGAGTTTGAATGGTTGTTTGTTTCTATGTCAGCCCTGTGAAGATCTGGTGACTTGTCCAGGGTGTACCCCGCCTCTCATTCATAGTCAGCTGGGATAGGCTCCTGCGAACCTGCACAGGATAAGTGGTTATGGATAAATCCAATTCTCCCCTTTTTTTTTGGGCGGGGGGTCTAAATTAAACTTACAGAGTCAAGTACTTACATACAGCACACCTAAAACAGTGCCCTCTATGATTATTAGCATCCCTTATAAAAAGGGTATGAGTAAAAAGGGTTAGAAAAAATCCACCTTTTGGTGAAGTCGCTTCATGTCACACTGAAAAAATGAGAACAGTATGACCTTTTACAGTAAATGCAAGGATGCCAATAATAGTGGCACATGTTTCTGTTGAAAATAATTATTTCTTGATGAGGGATTTGTTTCTCTCTGAATAAAGTTATTTCAATTAAAGATTGGATTTTTCTAATTTTTTCAGTGTGAGATGAAGCGACTTCACCGAAAGGTGGATTTTTTCTAACCCTTTTTTATTAATCTTTACAAGGGGTGCCAATAATCATGGAGAGTACTGTAGTTGGCTAAATGTTCCTTAACAAGTTTCAATTTGACCAGATGGGTTTGGTCGCCACCAGCATGCTTCTAACAGAATTCTGGTTGGATATTTGTCCATGCTTCTTGGCAGAATTGGTAGAGTTCAATTAAATTTGTGTGTTTCCTGCCACAGATCTGATTTTAAGCACAGTAAACCCACTTTTAACCACAAAGTGTATTGCAACTATTATTTGTACAGCGTGTTAGCTGATATGAGAGAGCACTTTATTAATCCATCCATCCATTATCTGTAGCCGCTTATCCTGTTCTACAGGGTCGCTGGAGCCTATCCCAGCTGACTACGGGCGAAAGGCGGGGTACACCCTGGACAAGTCGCCAGGTCATCACAGGGCTGACACATAGACACAGACAACCATTCACACTCACATTCACACCTACGGTCAATTTAGAGTCACCAGTTAACCTAACCTGCATGTCTTTGGACTGTGGGGGAAACCGGAGCACCCGGAGGAAACCCACGCGGACACGGGGAGAACATGCAAACTCCGCACAGAAAGGCCCTCGCCGGCCACGGGGCTCGAACCCGGACCTTCTTGCTGTGAGGCGACAGTGCTAACCACTACACCACCGTGCCGCCCACTTTATTAATCCAAAGTTGGAAATTCCAGTAATATATAGATATGTGGTGTTTATATTGTTTATTATTTCAACGCATACACTTGATGATAGTTGATGATGCGTACAAACCTATTGACGATTGACCAGATTTATGATTGGTGGAGTGAATGAATAACAAAATGGTCAAAAAGGTAAAAAAAAATTGAAATCTGTTGGCCAGCTGTTTATCATACAACTAACTTCCGTCTTGGAAATTGAACAGTGAATAAATAAAAATACACTTACTTACCAAGTGCTGATTTATAATTTAAACTGAATAACAAATACAAAAACAAACAAAAATGCATTTTTTTCCAATTGGGATCCCCCCACAATTAACCCAGGGATAGATAAAGTCTCTACACCACATAACCACATAAGACATGATCTTTCATGGCATGTGCATCATCACAAAAACCAGTTCAGGTTTATTTTACTAAAGCCCTGCTTACAGAGGAAGACAACCTGCATGTCAGCATAAAGGCTTTAGCTTAACAGCTCGAAGGACCTTTTTAAAAATAATACAGAATATATTTATGGGGTCAATTTGACCTTCAAAAGAATGATAGACATTGCGCTCATATTTTGCGAAGAGCTCATCAACACAAATTTTATATACCCTGATTCCAAAAAAAGTTGGGACAAAGTACAAATTGTAAATAAAAACGGAATGCAATGATGTGGAAGTTTCAAAATTCCATATTTTATTCAGAATAGAACATAGATGACATATCAAATGTTTAAACTGAGAAAACCTATCATTTAAAGAGAAAAATTAGGTGATTTTAAATTTCATGACAACAACACATCTCAAAAAAGTTGGGACAAGGCCATGTTTCCCACTGTGAGACATCCCCTTTTCTCTTTACAACAGTCTGTAAACATCTGGGGACTGAGGAGACAAGTTGCTCAAGTTTAGGGATAGGACTGTTAACCCATTCTTGTCTAATGTAGGATTCTAGTTGCTCAACTGTCTTAGGTCTTTTTTGTCGTATCTTCCATTTTATGATGCGCCAAATGTTTTCTATGGGTGAAAGATCTGGACTGCAGGCTGGCCAGTTCAGTACCCGGACCCTTCTTCTACGCAGCCATGATGCTGTAATTGATGCAGTATGTGGTTTGGCATTGTCATGTTGGAAAATGCAAGGTCTTCCCTGAAAGAGACGTCGTCTGGATGGGAGCATATGTTGCTCTAGAACCTGGATATACCTTTCAGCATTGATGGTGTCTTTCCAGATGTGTAAGCTGCCCATGCCACACGCACTAATGCAACCCCATACCATCAGAGATGCAGGCTTCTGAACTGAGCGCTGATAACTTGGGTCATCCTTCTCCTCTTCAGTCCGAATGACACGGCGTCCCTGATTTCCATAAAGAACTTCAAATTTTGATTCATCTGACCACAGAACAGTTTTCCACTTTGCCACAGTCCATTTTAAATGAGCCTTGGCCCAGAGAAGACGTCTGCGCTTCTGGATCATGTTTAGATACAGCTTCTTCTTTGAACTATAGAGTTTTAGCTGGCAACAGCGGATGGCACGGTGAATTGTGTTCACAGATAATGTTCTCTGGAAATATTCCTGAGCCCATTTTGTGATTTCCAATACAGAAGCATGCCTGTATGTGATGCAGTGCCGTCTAAGGGCCCGAAGATCACGGGCACCCAGTATGGTTTTCTGGCCTTGACCCTTACGCACAGAGATTCTTCCAGACTCTCTGAATCTTTTGATGATATTATGCACTGTAGATGATGATATGTTCAAACTCTTTGCAATTTTACACTGTCGAACTCCTTTCTGATATTGCTCCACTATTTGTCGGCGCAGAATTAGGGGGGTTGGTGATCCTCTTCCCATCTTTACTTCTGAGAGCCGCTGCCACTCCAAGATGCTCTTTTTATAGCCAGTCATGTTAATGACCTATTGCCAATTGACCTAATGAGTTGCAATTTGGTCCGCCAGCTGTTCCTTTTTTGTACCTTTAACTTTTCCAGCCTCTTATTGCCCCGTCCCAACTTTTTTGAGATGTGTTGCTGTCATGAAATTTCAAATGAGCCAATATTTGGCATGAAATTTCAAAATGTCTCACTTTCGACATTTGATATGTTGTCTATGTTCTATTGTGAATACAATATCAGTTTTTGAGATTTGTAAATTATTGCATTCCGTTTTTATTTACAATTTGTACTTTGTTCCAACTTTTTTGTAATTGGGGTTGTGTATACGGTGTATATATATATATATATATATATATATATATATATATATATATATATATATACAGTAGTGTGCAAAAGTCTTAGGCACATGTAAAGAAATGCTGTAGACCACAAATAGCTTAATGAAATGAAATGTTTCAACATTAAAAAAATACTATAAACAGCAATAAGCCATAATAAATTAAACAACGTCAATATTTGGTGTGAGACGACCCTTTGTTTTAAAAAAAAATAGTCTCAGGTACAGTGAGTGGAGTTTTATAAGGAAATGAGCTGTAGGTTTTACTGAGCATCTTACAGAACCAGCCACAGTTCTTCTGGACATTTGGACTGTCATACTCGCTTCTTCATTTTGCACCAAAACCCAGCAGCCTTCATTATGTTTTCTTTTTTAATCTGAAAAGTGCTCTCTTTTATGTCGTATGCTGCTCAGATACAAACTCTTGTTTTTTCTGTAACATTTAATTTTGTGCTGGAAAACGAACGTTTGGACTCTAAAATGTTTTTGTACTGACTCGATCATGGAGAAGTCATAAAATAGAAATTTATAACAAAGTTTGTATGAAAAAAAATTAGTGTGCCTAAGACTTTTGCACAGTACTGTATATTGGTATAGTCCAACATCATTTGGTCGAGCAGACTTATTTCACATCTCAGTCGACCAGACTAGAGCCTCCTGGGACAACTTATCTTAAAACTGTTTTTTCAACCCCATAGCCTTTGGAAATTTTCTCATTTGCAGTGATGTGTATTATAGGAGCGAGGGGGAAATAGATAGGCGAGAAATGAGATAAGCAAAGAAGTAATATCTTATTTTTGGAAGGTTTTTCTGTCCCTACACAAGAGAATAAGTTAATAACTAAAGGAGTATTACTTTCCTCTGGCTTCAAGAGAAACCGAGGGAATATTCTCTGCAGCAGGTGGCTCACATGCTTCTGGAAATGACTCTTTCCCAAGCAACCTGAGCTCATGTGCTTTGAAAGCAGAGCAATCTGGCACCCTGTTATTCCCAAATCTCCCATCCATTTCATTTCAGCTGGGTAAACATTAACGTTGCTGTCTTCTGCGGTTGTTTACGCTGTGCTTAAGATTAACACATTTTAAAAAAATAATAAAATTCAATGTGGTTACATCAGTAATACAGTTATTATGCAGCTAATATCCCATTTAAACCAAAACTGTTAATGTGTGCTTTTCAGTTCTTCAATTCCCTTTTAACATCTGCAAATTTTAAACAGTTGATTATATATAAAAGGAACATTTAAAGTTCTCATATGAACTTTTATAGAACTTATTATAATTTGAATTAAAAGTCACTTCATGTCTTAAAGTAATCATGGATGCCATTTCTCTTTACTTAGTTGAGTGGTTCTTGACATAATATGGATTACTACAGTTGTGGTGTAGAATAGGGCTATTTACTGTGTTTTTATTATTTACTATTTACTGTTTGATGTCTGATGCATTAAGAAGGCAAGAAATTGCACTAATTAACTTTTGACAAGACACACCTCATCTCATCTCATTATCTCTAGCCGCTTTATCCTTCTACAGGGTCGCAGGCAAGCTGGAGCCAATCCCAGCTGACTACGGGCGAAAGGCGGGGTACACCCTGGACAAGTCGCCAGGTCATCACAGGGCTGACACATAGACACAGACAACCATTCACACTCACACCTACGGTCAATTTAGAGTCACCAGTTAACCTAACCTGCATGTCTTTGGACTGTGGGGGAAACCGGAGCACCCGGAGGAAACCCACGCGGACACGGGGAGAACATGCAAACTCCACACAGAAAGGCCCTCGCCGGCCCCGGGGCTCGAACCCAGGACCTTCTTGCTGTGAGGTGACAGCGCTAACCACTACACCACCGTGCCGCCCACAAGACACACCTGTTAATTGAAAAGCATTCCAGGTGACTACGTCATGAAGCTGGTTAAAATGATGCCAATAGTGTGCAAAGTGTCATCAAGGTAAACACTGGCTACGTCGAATAATCTAAAATCTGATTTTGATGTCTTCAGTGTTCTACAATGTAGAAAATAGTCAAAATGCAGAAAAAAATCTCTGAATGAGAAGGTGTGTCCAAACTTTTGACTGGTACTGGATTTATATATACAGTCCAGGTTGGTGGAGGTTGTGTAATGGTGTGGGGAATACTGACACAAGGCAGGTTAGGTTCATCAGTTCATGCTGATGGCACTGAATTCTCACCCTACAATCTGTGTGCCTCTGAAGAAACTGAGATTCGTCAGACATGGCTACATTTTTTTTTCCAGTCTTCAACTCTCCAGTTTTGTTGAGCCTGTATTTACTGCAGCTGCGGCTTTCTGTTCTTGGCTGACGGAAGTGGAACCCAAAGTGGTCTTCTGTTGTTGTAGCCTATCCACCTCAAGGTTCATGAATTTTGTGCATTCTGATATGCTTTTCTGCTCACCACAATTGTACAGAGTAGTTATCTGAGTTCCTGTCACCTTTCTGTCAGTTTGGCCATTCTCCACTGACGTCTCTCGTAACAAAAAGTGATTCTTTCCACAGAAATACCGCTCACTCATTGTTTTTTTTTCTCTATCACACCATTCTGAGTCAACTCTAGAGACTGTTTTGGATGAAAATATCAGGAGATCAGCAGTTCCAGAAATACTCAAACCATCCCATTTGGCACCAACAATCATGCCATGGTCAAAATCAATGAGATCTTATCTTTCCTCATTCTGATGGTTGATATGAACATTACAGAATATTTTATGCATTACACTGCTGCCACATGACTGGCTGATTAGATAACTGCATGAATGAGTCGGTGTGCAGGTCTTCCAAGTAAAGTGTTCAATTAGTGTATGTCTAAGATCTAAATATTCAATCTTGCATGTTATTTGTTTTCTGGGTGGGTGTCAATATCCAATTCAATGTTATTCATAAACCACTTTAACAAGGGACATTGTCACAAAACACCTTTACAGAAATCCAGATAATGAAAATTATGTTCTTCTTCACTCACTTTTAAAGAAAGATAAAAGAATTTGAGCATTTTTAAGGTTGGTAAACTGCTAAAAGTGATCACAGTGGTAGTAAATGTTCATGTGTGCTTATGAGTGTGTTGGTTGCTGTATAGATGTTTTTCTCTCTCGCATAATCCAATCCAATCTCTTCCTTTCTGTAGTCAAGCGTCTCAGAGCAATTCTCTGGAGGAGATGCGTGTGGAGGGTGTTCAGGTCCTTCCTCCTGCTCCTCGTCGAGTCGAGATGAGGAGAGATCCTGTGCTAGGCTTCGGCTTTGTAGCTGGTAGTGAAAAACCTGTAGTGGTGCGCTCCGTCACGCCAGGTAAACAAGAGTATACTTTTGTTGCACAAAAAAATAGTCTGAAAATTTCACAATAACTAATAACTATCCAGCCCAATAGCACGGTTTTGCTGATATTTCCTCTTTAAAACCAAGCTGCCTCTACTTAAAGCTTGGAGAATATCTCTAGGGAGATGTTGTTAGTACATTTTTACAGTGGTGCAATCTATTTCATGTGTAAATCTCAGGCTTCCACACAATACAATATGATTTGATTATTAAGGTAACAATACAATATTTGATGGTACCATTGAATCTGCTACAATACGATGCAATGCAATACAATTTTGTATTTTCTAATTGATATGTGGCCTACATTCTTCAATATCTGGGTTCGGCCTCCCATTTCTTCATGATGATGATAACAAGGATGATGATGATGATGATGGAGAAAATAGTTATTTTAAGTACCAGAGTTCTCATCTCATCTCATCTCATTATCTCTAGCCGCTTTATCCTTCTACAGGGTCGCAGGCAAGCTGGAGCCTATCCCAGCTGACTACGGGCGAAAGGCGGGGTACACCCTGGACAAGTCGCCAGGTCATCACAGGGCTGACACATAGACACAGACAACCATTCACACTCACACCTACGGTCAATTTAGAGTCACCAGTTAACCTAACCTGCATGTCTTTGGACTGTGGGGGAAACCGGAGCACCCGGAGGAAACCCACGCGGACACGGGGAGAACATGCAAACTCCACACAGAAAGGCCCTCGCCGGCCCCGGGGCTCGAACCCAGGACCTTCTTGCTGTGAGGCGACAGCGCTAACCACTACACCACCATGCCGCCCAGTACCAGAGTTACAACCCCAAATCAGAAACAATTGAGACAGTATGGAAAATGCAAATAAAAAAAGAAAGCAGTGATTTCCAAATTTACTTTGATTTGTATTTCATTGCAGACAGTATGAACCCAAGATATTTCATGGTTTATCTGGTCAACTTGATTTTCATTTGTTAATATACATCCATTCCTGGGGTGGCACAGTGGTGTAGTGGTTAGCGCTGTCGCCTCACAGCAAGAAGGTCCGGGTTCGAGCCCCGTGGCCGGCGAGGGCCTTTCTGTGCGGAGTTTGCATGTTCTCCCCGTGTCCGTGTGGGTTTCCTCCGGGTGCTCCGGTTTCCCCCACAGTCCAAAGACATGCAGGTTAGGTTAACTGGTGACTCTAAATTGACCGTAGGTGTGAATGTGAGTGTGAATGGTTGTCTGTGTCTATGTGTCAGCCCTGTGATGACCTGGCGACTTGTCCAGGGTGTACCCTGCCTTTCGCCCGTAGTCAGCTGGGATAGGCTCCAGCTTGCCTGAGACCCTGTAGAACAGGATAAAGCGGCTAGAGATAATGAGATGAGATAATGAGATGAGATGAGACATCCATTCCTGCATTCACGCCTGCAACACATTCCAAAAAAAAGTTGAGCTCGGGGCAATTTAGGGCTAGTAATGAGGTAAAACAATTAAATAATGATGTGATTTGAAACCAGTGATGTCAACAGGTGATTGTAATCATCATTTGGTACAAAATCCGTGTCCAGGAAAGGTCTAGTCTTTGAGGAGCAAACATGGGCTGAGGATCTCCAGTTTGTCAACATGAGAGAATTATTGAAATGTTTAAAAATAATGTTCCTCAAAGAAAGATAGGAAGGGATTTGGATATTTCACCCTCTATTGTGTATAATATGAGTAAATGATTCAAGGAATCTGGAGAAATTTTGGTTGTAAAGGGCAAGGGCACAAGCCTAAGCTGAACATCCATGACTGCCAATCCCTCAGATGGCACTGCATCAAGAACTGTCATTCATCTATAGCTTATTAGATATAACCACATGGGCTCGGGAATACTTTGGCAAACCTTTGTCAAGCACTACAATATGGAGTTACATCCACAAATGCCAGTTAAAACTTGACTGTGCGAAAAGGAAGCCTTATGTTAACTGTGTCCAGAAGCGCTGTCGACTTGTCTGGGCTCAGAGGCATCTGGGATGGACCATCACACAGTGGAAGCATGTATTGTGGTCAGATGAATCAGTGTTCCAGACTATTACCAACAACAAGTCCAAAAGCCAGAGTCTGTCATGGCATGGGGTTGTGTCAGTGCCCTTAGCAAAGGTAACTTGCACTTCTGTGATGGCAGCATTAATGCAGAAATGTACTTTGAGATTTTGGAGCAACATATGCTGCGTTTAAGACAAGATCTTTTTCAAAATATTTCAACACAAAGCCACATTCTGCACACATTACAAAGGCATGGCTGTGGAAGAAGAGGGCGTCTGTCCCCTCTGTCCCCAACAGAGAATGTGTGGTGAATTTTGAAATGAAAAATGACAGTGAAGACCCCGTACTGTTGCACACCTTAAGACCTGTTTGCAGGAAGAATGGTTCAAAATAACACCTGAAACGCTTCATCACTTGGTGTCTTCAGTCCCTAAACATCTTTTCAGTGTTGCGAGAAGGAATGGCAACATTATAAAGTGGTAAATGCTTTACCGTCCCAACTTATTTTTGAAATGTGTTGCAAGAATTTAAATTGAAATATTGTTTATCTCATCTCATTATCTCTAGCCGCTTTATCCTGTTCTACAGGGTCGCAGGCAAGCTGGAGCCTATCCCAGCTGACTACGGGCGAAAGGCGGGGTACACCCTGGACAAGTCGCCAGGTCATCACAGGGCTGACACATAAACACAGACAACCATTCACACTCACATTCACACCTACGCTCAATTTAGAGTCACCAGTTAACCTAACCTGCATGTCTTTGGATTGTGGGGGAAACCGGAGAACCCGGAGGAAACCCACGCGGACACGGGGAGAACATGCAAACTCCGCACAGAAAGGCCCTCGCCGGCCACGGGGCTCGAACCCGGACCTTCTTGCTGTGAGGCGACAGCGCTAACCACTACACCACCGTGCCACCAAATATTGTTTATTTTGAGGAAAAAAAATTCATGAGGTAAACCATCAAATCATGTGCTGTTCTATTGTTTTGAGTGCAGTAAAGGTCAAAGATTATTTATAAGTCATTGTTTTCAGCTTTAATTCCAATTTCAACATACCGACCCAACTTTTTCTGATTTGGGGCTGTACTATTTCAATATTAGTTTAACAATCTGAATTAAATTTTACCCACCAGCTGTTTTTAATAACAATCAAAAATAATCAAATTTCAAAAATAATCCCTTTTCAATAATAATGAATTTGTGATAAATTATAATAAATAATAAATTGCAAATCAATCCTAATCCTAAGATCACTGTATCTCTATTGTCTGTTTGTAGAGCATAACCTGGGTGCGATTTGCTGGGGGGGATGGTGGGGATCATCCCCCCCTCTGGTTTTTATCTCTGCTGAAAAAAAAAACTCGGGGACAACCCCGTCAATAAAACAAACAAACAAACAAAAAAAAAAGTTGACATGACAGGCATGTTGTGACACAGTTTTCTATGGTCTACATTGCACTCACTTTCAAAATGACCCGAAGTGGCAGCTTTGATGTTCACGAACGTCCCCAGCAAATAGATACATTGTAGATAATAACAATATCTTTGCATTCTATGCAGGGATGCAAACAGCGCGCCTTTTGGCGGATGCCGCCTTTTTCACGGCCGATTTTTTTTTTTTTTTGGGGGGGGGGGGGGGGGGGGTTGGAGTGTCTGATTATAATTTCAAAGTAAATTCTGTATTAAAATGACTAAATAAGCAAATCCGTTACAGTCCATGAAACAGGAAGTATAAGGATGAGAAAAAAAAAACAGTTTAAATCGGAAAGCTGCGCACAATGTGAACTGCGCCATCAGAGCAAACTGTTCATTTAGTATTCATGTATTTTAGTGATTTTCGAGTCACTGTCCATTTAATCCGGAGGGAGAGAAACATCACAGCAACACGACAAGCAATGCGAACTTTGTTGTGTTAGTGTTCGTGTATTTAGTCAGAGAGATAGGAAGATGAATTTACTATCTCTGGTTTAGTGTTCGTTTTCATTTAGTGTTATTCATTTGATATCATCAGATGTTATTGAGTTGTTAGCCTATTGTTACCTTAATTTTGTGACGTTTCATGATTAAAAAAAAAACATCCCCCCTTCTGGTTTTTTGACAAATCGCACCCTGAGCATAACATTAACAGTGTGACTATTTCAGATTTCCAAATCACAGTATATCACCCTACGCCTAGTCTGAAGTGTAGTACCGGCAAAAACAGAAGATTTTACAAGCATTTTGAAATTAGTACACATTAGAAAGAGAAAATACAAAGTGATAAATAGCCTTATACTGAACCCATAGCAAACCATTTCTGAATGACTTGAGATAGCTAAAACTTCATCAGACTGCTTTATGCAGCACTTTTACTCATGATCACACTATAGAGAGTACTTCCAAGGGAAATAAATGGAGCATATGAAATCCTTGTGGTCATCATGAACAAAAGCTTCTTTGCATGTAATACCAGTTGAGAGAAGTAAGCCAGAGGGTTTCTTAGAATACTCGGTGTCTGAGAGGAGAACATTAAAAGTGACAATATGTGACTATAGCCCAAATGTGGGGTTCATTGACAAAGATCAGGCTAATGCACTCACTTTTCTTTTAAAAAGAGTCTCAGTAGGTGTTCAGTCGAGCTCAGTATAGATTCCGAACACTGTGTTTGGATGTTGAATAAAAACTGCAGGTCTATTTTTTATAATGTTTTGAATCACAAAAGCAAAAGGAGACGTGGTGTGTGTGTGTGTGTGTGTGTGTGTGTGTGTGTGTGTGTTAAACACAGGAGGCCCATCTGAAGGAAAGCTGATTCCAGGGGATGAGATAATAATGATCAATGAAGAAGAAGTGGCCACAGTACCAAGAGAACGAGTCATTGACCTTGTCAGGTACTTTTAACTTTTTCTTCCATCTCTGTAGCCATACATCCATTGACCAAATATCCAATAATCAAAACTTATGTTCATCCATCTGTCAACCCATTCATCTATCCATTATTATCAGTTTTTCCACCTATCCATCCAGCAGTCCATCTACCCATCAATGGATTGATCCCTCTATGTATTCATCCATCAAGCCAACCATCTATCCATCCATCTGTTTTTCCATCCATCCATCCAACCATAGTCCATCCATTAGAGTTGACATCTCAGTCTTTTGAGTGATTTGATTCATTTGTGTCTGTTCAGGTAAAAGATTCATTTGTCCAGTTGCACTTCTTCTTTTGGCCAAATTGATATGCAGTCTGATCATTGATATATTCATCTTTACTAACTTCTTTATCCTGAGCAGTTATTCAGGGCTGTGGTCACCTAAAGAATATGTTCCATCCATCCATCCATCCATCCATCCATCCATCTTTGCACCATTTGTTCCATCTATTTTAACTGTTTTCTCATTTATCCATCCATCCACCCTGACATAATTTAACTGACCATTCATGTATCTGTCCATCTGCATCACTCGATCCATTTACCAGTTCATCTAGTTACCCATCAATTCCCCATCCATCCACCAACAATCCATTGATTTTTCAGTTTATCCTTCCATGCACCCCACCCATCCATCAATCCATTTATCACAAGCTATGCATACATACATACATAAAAGACTGATAAAAAACCCAGCACCCTCATTCCTGGCAGTTGAAAGTAATTAAGTCGAAGCCAACATCATGATTGTTCCTCACACTTGTATGTATGCGGTCTCGTCTCATAATTACAAGGCATAAAACAAAATAATGAGCAAAATGCCAGACAGATGAAGATGGGTGAAACGGAGCTGACTGAGAAAAACTAGAGGTTAGTGACATTTATGCAAATTTAAAAAGAAAACATCTGAGACTGAAACGAGAGAGCATGGATGCGCTCTTGGTGGAAGCAGCATGAGAGTCTGGAGTTTGCAACATTCAAAGGAACTGAATTTATTTATTTATTTATTTATTTATTTATTTATTCATGATGCTTTTTTTTTTAGAGATTGCCTGAAATGATTGTTATGGACTTGTGTGTCTATCTTTGGTAGTAGTCTAAGAAGTTGGATGAACGTGTTCCTCATGTTTCATATAATAATCTGTCATTTCTACATAAGACCTTTCACTAAGAATAATCTTGAATGTGTGTGTGGGGGGGTTTCTTTCTTTTTTTCTTGTTTCTCTTCACAGGAGCTGTAAGGAATCAATCCTCTTGACTGTTGTTCAGCCATACCCAGTGAGTTAACTGATGCTTTTTCAATTGAAAGCAGAAAACCCTTATAAAGCATTTCACTGGTGATAGATATATGAATTAAGTGGTCTCCAGGGTACTTTCTCTATCTGTTCCTACCTGGATCAGTCATTTTCCATTGTTGATCACTGCGTCTTTATAATTATTGTAAATGTTAGGCAAATCATCTCTCGTGTAGAGAATGGTCAATAAATACAGCATGAAGCGCAGAAAGAATACCTGGAATGACAAACAGTGGAGCTCTTACAATTTTGCTTTCATTTTAGACCATTTGAATGTTAATTTCTCTTTCTGGAACAGAAAACCACATCATAGTTCCCAGGATCTACAGCTCTTCCTCCATACCAAATTTAATTTCATTATCATGCAAACAGCATTAACATTTCAGCTCTCGACTTGGGTATAATATTGAAGAAGGTACAAAACACTCTGGAAATACTGTCTTTCTGATTCATTTAAAGTTCTTCTAAAAAAAAAAACCTTTCACGAACAACTATAAAATTGCAACTGTATGGATTGTTGTTTTAGTTGAGAGCTTTAATGAGTATCATTTGGCATTCGACACTCTATAATTATGCTTTTTTAAGATGGGTGACAGCTTGGGTTCTCTGACCCACTGCAAAACAAAGCCAAGTAATTATCCTGTTGTTACTATGTCAGCATACTGACACTAGGGCAGGCCTTGAGTTATCAGGAAAGATCGAAGGAACGCAACATACTGTCAGCATTATCAGTGTTTCACTCAACACTTCTATGCTAGTGACCAGAAAGCTTTCAAATCCCAGAGAGACACTGTTGAGTAGATCTCAACTACTCAGCTACTGTAAATAATTGTATTGGATTCATGAATGATAGTTTCTCTGAAGAATGAATGGAAATGTATGCGAGGGCACCCACCGTCAATATATTTTTGTCAGCTTTGAATGAACTCTGAAGCTTTGAGATGTTGTTACCATCCCAAAATTGATTATTTTCCTATGACATCATTCTTCTTCTTCACCCGTCCAGTGCGTTCTGGGTTGGGTCCCTTTCCTAGGGTTTCTTGGCTAAGTAAGTACAGCCAGCTAGCCCCTCCTCTGCTGTACTGCTTTTGGTCATGGACAATTTAGAGTAGCCAGTTTGCCTAACTGCATGTCTTTGGACTGTGGAGGAAACCAGAGCAAACCCACGTAGACACAGGGAGAACATGCAAACTCCACACAGAAAGGCCCCTTTTGGCTGTGAGGTTCGAACCCAGACCCTTCTTGCTGTGAGGTGACTGTGCTAATAACTGTACCACCTTTATGACATCATTAAGTGTTTTATTTCCCTTATGCCAAATCATTTTGCCAATAATAACCTTTTTATTAATTAAAAAAGGACACCAGTTTTTATCAGTTTATACTTAGATTTACTGTTGTGGAACTTAAAGGAACAGTCCACCGTACTTCCATAATGAAATATGTTCTTATCTGAATTGAGACGAGCTGCTCCGTACCTATCCGAGCTTTGCGCGACCTCCCAGTCAGTCAGACGCAGTCAGACGCGCCGTCACTCCTGTTAGCAATGTAGCTAGGCTCAGTATGGCCAACGGTATTTTTTGGGGCTGTAGTTAGATGCGACCAAACTCTTCCACGTTTTTCCTGTTTACGTAGGTTTATATGACCAGTGATATGAAACAAGTTCAGTTACACAAATTGAAACGTAGCGATTTTCTATGCTATGGAAAGTCCGCACTATAATGACAGGCGTACTCAGTGCCGTATTAAGCCAATGCGGTGCCCCTGGGCACTATACCTCAAGTGCCGCCCCCCCCCCCCCCCCCACACACACACACACACACACACACACTGCGCGCACGCGTTCAGTAACCTCCTGCACACACTCACAAACCTTGCCCTTTGCTGTCAAAAATAGTAGCATATACATAAACAATAGTAAACAAGGTCATTCTTCCTCATTGAAAATGTATTAAGTAGGCTACATCAGCCCATCAAATTCACTGAAAACAACCAACGATATGCATGTAGGCATATTGAAATGTCTTATTCAAAAATGAGCAGCATATATTTGTATGTCTCAAGGGGATCCTCGTCGTCGCCGACCCCTCGGCTAACACCGGCTGTGGTTGTGGCATCTCCCCGGCTAGTGCTCGCAGGGCCATCTCCCTCACTAGCATCGCTGATTTCACTAGCTTCGGCTTCAGCGCTGGTAGTGACAGCAGTTGTCGATGTTTTTATTTAAAAAAACGATCTAACACTGGAACATTTTTAATTGCAGCTACACGCCTGGAGTCTTTCTCTTTTTTAAATTTTCTCTTTGCACAACCACTCAATTGATATCTGTCCATTTTTCATTTCTACCGTGGTTTTAAAAAAAATTGATACATTTCACCGTAGGTGGACTGGCTCAACTGACAGGTTGAGGAAAGGGGGGTTAATGGTCACATAGGCCACTCTTGCTCAGAATTATGATTATTGTTGTTGTTCTTATGAAATTAGTGTTCATAATGAATTATATATGACTATTTAACAATGTCAAGTGTATAACCATTTGAAGTGTACAAACATTCACGAAAAATATTTTTAAAGTTTCTGTCATGTGGTGCCCCCCCACTGGCTGTGAGTGGTTGGTGCCCCTGGGCACTGTACCGCAGGCCCATATAGTTAATCCGGCCTTGGGCATACTAACACCTTCTGCGCGCTTCGGCAGCGCATTGATACGGAGCTCAGATATCAATGCGCTGCCGAAGCGCGCAGAAGGTGTTAGTACGCCTGTCATTATAGTGCGGACTTTCCATAGCATAGAAAATCGCTACGTTTCAATTTGTGTAACTGAACTTGTTTCATGTGACTGGTCATATAAACCTATGTAAACAGGAAAAACCCGGAAGAGTTTGGTTGCATCTAACTACAGCCCCAAAAAATACCATTGGCCATACTGAGCCTAGCTACATTGCTAACAGGAGTGACAGCGCGTCTGACTGCGTCTGACTGACTGGGAGGTCGCGCAAAGCTCGGAGAGGTACGGAGCAGCTCGTCTCAATTCAGATAAGAGCATATTTCATTATGGAAGTACGGTGGACTGTTCCTTTAAGTCTAGGTTGGCATAGTGGTGTAGTGGTTAGCACTGTTGCCTCACAGCAAGAAGGTTCTGGGTTCGAGCTCAGTGGACAACGGGGGCCTTTCTGTGTAGAGTTTGCGTGTTCTCCCTGTGTCTGTGTGGGTTTCCTCCGGGTTAAGCTAATTGGTGACTCTAAATTAACCGTAGGTGTGAATGTGAGTGTGAATGGTTGTTTGTCTCTATGTGTCAGCCCTGTGATGACCTGGTGACTTGTCCAGGGTGTACCCCGCCTTTCGCCCGTAGTCAGCTGGGATAGGCTCCAGCTTGCCTGCGACCCTGCACAGGATAAGCGGTTATGGATAATAGATAGATGGAAATTAATTCTCATTGTCACAAGATATTAGCTATAAACAGTTCCCTCCTCAATCATTTTGCACTCTCTTAAATAAAGCAAAAATGCCAAGAAACCACAATGCCCTCTGTCCTGAAGGTTCTCCCATGGTGTAAAACATACTGACTGTTTCAAAGTGGTGACACTGGAGACTCATTCCATAAATGTTATACAGACTTCTCCTTTTAGAAAAGCTTCATGATATCAACAAACATTTTTTGTTGTTGAAGAACAGCACTGTTTTATACCTGTTTATTATTAGTCTTAGATTATCTGGAATGAGCTGTTGCTATAGAACCAATAGTGTATTAGTCTGATCGCATTAATATAAACTTGTGATTTGCCTTTCAACCAAACTATTCTCAGAGCTGCTGTTATAGAAAGCGAATCAGCTTCAGAGTCAAGAATTGAATGTCGAATCAAGATTTACAGATGATCAGTCACCATGTTCTCAAGGTGTTTGGACATCAAAACTTCGTTTCTGTATTCCTCTTTCAGTCTCCCAAATCAGCCTTTATCAGCGCAGCCAAAAAAGCCAAGCTGAAATCAAACCCGGTGAAAGTGCGCTTTGCTGAGGAGGTCATCATTAACGGGCAGCTTTCGGTAAGTTCTGCAGCCATGTCAGCCTCATCATTAGTGTGAGCTAATCAAAGTGCATTTCATGTAACGCACATGGAAGATCAATCATAAATCAAACAGGTATGATAAAATCGAAACCAGAAAATAATGACAAGAACAACTCTGTGACATAATACTGTATAAGCTCAGTTAGCTCAATCAAATGAATATTTTTGCTCAACAGGGATTTTGCATTAAGCTTCTACTTTGTGATTTTTGCGTAAACTTTTTTATAGCTGATTTCTGTTTTCGATATTTTTAAAATCTCATCTCATCTCATTATCTGTAGCCGCTTTATCCTGTTCTACAGGGTCACAGGCAAGCTGGAGCCTATCCCAGCTGACTACGGGTGAAAGGCAGGGTACACCCTGGACAAGTCGCCAGGTCATCACAGGGCTGACACATAGACACAGACAACCATTCACACTCACATTCACACCTACGGTCAATTTAGAGTCACCAGTTAACCTAACCTGCATGTCTTTGGACTGTGGGGGAAACCGGAGCACCCGGAGGAAACCCACGCGGACACGGGGAGAACATGCAAACTCCACACAGAAAGGCCCTTGCCGGCCACGGGGCTCGAACCTGGACCTTCTTGCTGTGAGGCGACAGCGCTAACCACTACACCACCGTGCCGCCATATATATATATATATATATATATATATATGAGTGATTCCACGCTTATGGGTACTGAAATGGGGACATGAACTTATTTTTAAAAATTCCCCTAAAACCATTTCTTTTTTTACCATCAGGTCACAAAACATGTAATCTTTAATGAATGATATGTTAAAAGATAACTTTAATTTTCTGAGATGTAATAAAAACATATTTATATGCCAAAGTCAAGCCTATGAGTTCCAAAATGATGTCTGTTACATTACTTCTGTTACGATTGTCCATCTCGCGTCTGTTACAAATTAATTACAATCTAGCTCTATACCATGTTAATCTTATTGAAAGAATGTGTATGTTTATTCTACTACACATGTTTATTAATTATATTTGCTAAAACATCACCTTCCTATGTTTCAAAAAGTAATTCTACATTGTTAAAATTGAGAATATATATGTCCACAACACTTCTGTTACGTTCTGACTTTGGCATATAAATATGTTTTTATTACTCTCGTCTCTCTCTCGTCTCTCGTCTTCTTCCGCTTATCCAGGACCGGGTCGCGGAGGCAGCAGTCTAAGCATGGAAGCCCAAACTTCCCTTTCCCCAGACACCTCGGCCAGCTCCTCGGGAAGGACACCGAGGCGTTCCCAGGCCAGCCGAGAGACATAGTCCCTCCAGCGTGTCCTGGGTCTTCCCCGGGGCCTCCTCCCGGGGGGACATGCCTGGAACACCTCCCCAGGGAGGCGTCCAGGAGGCATCCGAAAAAGATGCCCGAGCCACCTCAGCTGGTTCCTCTCGATGTGGAGGAGCAGCGGCTCTACTCCGAGCTCCTCCCGAGTGACTGTGCTTCTCACCCTATCTCTAAGGGAGCGCCCAGCCACCCTGCGAAGGAAACTCATTTCAGCCGCTTGTATCCGCGATCTTGTTCTTTCTGTCATTACCCAAAGCTCATGACCATAGGTGAGAGTCGGAACGTAGATCGACCGGTAAATTGAGAGCTTCGCCTTTTGGCTCAGCTCCTTCTTCACCATGACGGACCGGTAAAGCGACCGCATCACTGCGGAGGCTGCACCGATCCGCCTGTCGATCTCACGCTCCATCCTTCCCTCACTCGTGAACAAGATCCCGAGATACTTAAACTCCTCCACTTGAGGCAGGACTTCTCCACCAACCTGGAGAGGGCAAGCCACCCTTTTCCGGTCGAGAACCATGGCCTCGGACTTGGAGGTGCTGATTCTCATCCCAGCCGCTTCACACTCGACTGCAAACCGCCCCAGTGCATGCTGAAGGTCCTGGTTTGAAGAAGCCAACAGGACAACATCATCCGCAAAAAGCAGAGATGAAATCCTGTGGTTCCCAAACAGGATTCCTTCCGGCCCCTGGCTGCGCCTAGAAATTCTGTCCATAAAAATTATGAACAGAACCGGTGACAAAGGGCAGCCCTGACGGAGTCCAACATGCACTGGGAACAGGTCTGACTTACTGCCGGCAATGCGAACCAGACTCCTGCTCCGTTCGTACAGGGACTGGACAGCCCTTAGCAAAGAGCCCCGAACCCCATACTCCCGAAGCACCCCCCACAGAATACCACGGGGGACACGGTCGAATGCCTTCTCCAGATCCACAAAGCACATGTGGACTGGTTGGGCAAACTCCCATGAACCCTCGAGCACCCTATAAAGGGTATAGAGCTGGTCCAGTGTTCCGCGACCAGGACGAAAACCGCATTGTTCCTCCTGGATCCGAGGTTCGACTATTGGTCGAATTCTCCTCTCCAGTACCCTGGAGTAAACTTTCCCTGGGAGGCTGAGAAGTGTGATTCCCCTATAATTGGAGCACACTCTCCGGTCCCCTTTCTTAAAAAGAGGGACCACCACCCCAGTCTGCCACTCCAGAGGCACTGTCCCCGACCGCCACGCGATGTTGCAGAGGCGTGTCAACCAAGACAGCCCCACAACATCCAGAGACTTGAGATGTTTTTATTACATCTCAGAAAATTAAAGTTATCTTTTAACATATCATTCATTAAAGATTACATGTTTTGTGACCTGATGGTAAAAAAAGAAATGGTTTTAGGTGAATTTTTAAAAATAAGTTCATGTCCCTATTTCAGTACCCATAAGCGTGGAATCACTCATATATATATATATATATATATATATATATATATATATATATATATATATATATATATATATATATATATTTTTTTTTTTTTTTTTTTTTTTTTTCTGTACCACCATTTGACATTGGACTAATCTTTCCAAAGTCCTTTTACAAGTGTTAACCATTTTAACTGTTCCGTTATGTTTTAAAATATGTGCCACCATATTTTAAAAATATTATCAAAAAATAAGAAAAACAGGCAAAATCAAGACAGGCAGGTCCTGATGTATGATCGGTTCTTATCCACTGTGCATTTACATCATCCTGTATCACACTACTTTGCCCATATTTCCGAAAAGGAAGCAATCAAATTATCAAAAGCATGTATATTTATATTTATGGCACCTACTATAAGCAGAAATGTATGACTGTAATAAAGCAAGGTGTTTTTTTTTTTAATAAATCAGTTAAAATCAAAATGAGTTACATCAGATTTCATCAGGGGAAAGCTGTATCTCCACACTAATGTGTACTGATTTACGAGCTTGTCTTGCATGCTGATCTCTTTGGATTTTCTTCTCTCCAGGGTTTTCATAGAATGGTGTAAAAAAAAAAAAAAAACAAAGGGAGCAACAGTTCAGTGAGAGGAAATGCAATGTTGATGAGAGAGGTCAGAGAAGGATGATCAGTGATAGTCAGGTGTCCGCATACTTTTGACAATAGAGTGTAACTATATAGCACCGAGTATTGCTGTAGAAACTTGGTAGTTTTTCTCATTATTGAAATATAAAATCCAATCTAAAAAGTATTTACCAATTACATTACAATCAACGTACTGCATGCTTACTATATTGCAAACTATAGTATACCGATTCTCTAGTTCATGTACTTTATTTTTTTGACGGCGTGAACACCATGCTCAGGATCAAGGGAGCATGAGATGTCAGTAAAATTCCTTGTAGTCCAAGGAAGTAACGGATCTCTGGTTCCATGCAGGACATTGTGAAAGACAACTCTCTGCTCTTCATGCCAAATGTCTTGAAGGTGTACTTGGAAAATGGACAGACCAAGTCTTTTCGCTTCGACAACAACACATCCATCAAGGTGATTTTTCTTCTTTGCCTGCTGATCAATGCTCACGAGCAGTCTAAATGTCTAACTCTTGCACTTTATATTCCCAGACGTGCACTAAAATCCACTGTTTGCTTCTTTCATGAAAATTTTACTGTCACAGTCTCATTATCCGAGCCTGTATGTTCATATCACAGGAACTAAGAAGTCACTGTGCTTTTGTCATTATGTGATATAGGATGTCATCATGACGCTGCAGGAGAAGCTGTCGATCAAGTGCATCGAGCATTTTTCACTCACGCTGGAACAGAAGACAGAGGACTTGGGCAGCAGACTGCTGCTCCTGCATGAACAGGAGATGTTAACTCTGGTAATAAAAAAAAGAAGAAGAAGAAAGAGTAAAAAGTTCAACATCATATTCTTTTAATACTGAGGAACATCTCAAAGTGCCACCTGGCATTTCTTTTTAATTAAATACTCAAGACCTTGGAATTATTAGGGTTTTTTTATATCACTTCAAAAAGGTTGAAAAATGACTTACACATTTATATTCCACTGGTGTGTGTGTGTGTGTGTGTGTGGCTGCTTGGGGAAACTCACATTTCACAAGATGAAAGTGAAATATTCTACTAATGTAGTTCTTTTCCATGCATTTAAAAACATCAACATTTGGTGGTGGAAACCAGAGCACACCCATGGGGAGAACATGCAAACTCCACAAAGAAAGGCCCTCGTTGGCCGCTGGGCTTGAACCCAGGACCTTCTTGCTGTGAGGCAACAGTGCTAACCACTCTACCACCATGCCACCCATGGTCAGCAACTTTCACATCCTATTTTAGTGAACACATATTCCTTCAGTGGCAAATAGGTAATAAAACTGCATGCACAGCACATAAACAATCAATCCAGAATGCAAGAAAAGGCTCGTTTGCGAGACTTTTGATTTTTATGGGTGTTTTTCCACATCCTGGATCCAATTACTTCAAATGTGGTGCTTTAAAATGTGTAGATTTCTAACACCACTCAGAAAAAGATTGCATTCAAGTCAAGTCAAGTTTATTTGTATAGTACTTACTTACTCCTGGGGCATAGGCCGCCAACAAGGTCTCTCCAGCCGTCCCTGTCCTGGGCGAGTCTCTCCAGCTGTCCCCAGGTGTGGCCCAGTTTCTTTGCGTCGGTCTCAAGGTCGCGACGCCAGGTGTTTCTCGGCCGGCCTCTCCTCCTTTTTCCCTGGGGGTTCCATCTGAGGGCTTGCCTTGTGGTGTTGTTGGCTGGCTTGCGTAGAGTGTGGCCTATCCATCTCCAGCGGCGTTGTTGGATCTCCACTTCTGCAGACTTTTGCTTAGTCCGCTGCCACAGCTCCTCGTTGCTGATGGTGTCAGGCCAGCGTATCCTGAGGATCTTTCTCAGACAGTTGTTGATGAACGTCTGGATTTTCTTGGTGGTCGTCACTGTGGTCCTCCAGGTCTCTGCACCAGGTCTCTTATTTGTATAGTGCTAACAATAAACATTGTCGCAAAGCAGCTTTACAGAATTTGAACGACTCAAAACATGAGCTAATTCTATCCCTAATCTATCCCCAATGAGCAAGCCTGTGGCGACGGTGGCAAGGAAAAACTCCCTCAGACGACATGAGGAAGAAACATCGAGAGGAACCAGACTCAAAAGGGAACCCATCTTCATTTGGGCGACAACAGACAACATGACTATAACATTAACAGTTTTAACATGAAGTCAGTTTCGTTGTCAAGTCATGTTTATTTGTATAGCGCTTTTAACAATAAACATTGTCGCAAAGCAGCTTTACAGAATTTGAGCGACTTAAAATATGAGCTAATTTTATCCCTAATCTATCCCCAATGAGCAAGCCTGTGGCAACGGTGGCAAGGAAAAAGTCCCTCAGATGACATGAGGAAGAAACCTCGAGAGGAACCAGACTCAAAACGGAACCCATCCCCATCCGGGCAACAACAGACAACATGACTATAACATTAACAGTCCTAACATAAAGTCAGCTTCGTTGATGCTCTAAACCCCCCACTGACGGAAACCTGAGCGCAAAACCGTTCACAACAACCGCAGTCCCAAAGTCAGCGAGTCAACTGCAGTCCTAAAGTCAGCAAATCAACTGCAGTCCCCAGCCACAAAAGCACCACTGCAAGAGTCCAGAGCATCCTCCAGGCGCGACCCCAACTGTCCACATAGGGCCGCCCTCCACAGGAGCGATGCGATGAGACTCCAACCAGACACAGGGCACCAGGATGGATCAGGCAGGTCCGAGGAGCAGAAGAGGTCAGCATCTCGATCCCAGGACCGACATGTAACTCAGAGGGACAGATTTTTTTTTTTGGGGGGGGGGGGGGGGGGGAGGGGAGAGAAAACACAGGTTGTTAGGTATGCCCAATGTCACCTGAATAAGTATGTACAGTATACATATTGCACTGAGTACAAGCAGGGACTCCTGCAACTAACTATGACAGCATAACTAAAAGGGGAGAGCCAGAAGGTACGGTAACACAGGCATGAGGGAGCCCCGGGACATAAAGCAGCAGCCACTACACCGTCAACAAACTCGAGTGAGCAAGCGAGTGGGGACTGACAGCATCCATACATCCCAGTTTACCAAAACACTCTATGTCTGAGGACCCTCCAGATCTACACCTTTACCTCATAAACACTATTAACAAATATGTTATGTTACCTCATAAACACTACTAAACAGATATGTTTTCAGCCTAGACTTAAACACTGAGACTGTGTCTGATTCCCGAACACTACTTGGAAGGCTGTTCCATAACTGTGGGGCTTTATGACCTTTCGTTGATGTTATAAACTCTTCATTGATGGAAACTTGAGTGCAAAACTGATCATGACAACTGCAGTCCTAAAGTTAGGAAGTCAACTGTAGTCCTCAGCCATAAAAGCATTACTGTAAGGGCCTCTGCATGCTCTTGCGACAAGGCTTTCGCAGATAGCTTTTCGCAGACAGTTGTAGTTTATCGTTGAGCGGGGAGTAATAGGCGTGCGCGATGTTATTCACTGCCACAACGCAAGGGGGCGCGAAGTCACGAAATCGCTAGGAGTAGTTGGTGGGTGTGGTTAGTGGAGTGTTTATCCTCCGGTTACTTATAATGACTAGAACTGGAGTCGTATAGATGTACGTACTTCCTCACTTCCTCGATCAACCGCTCTTCGTGCTGCTCCATCTTCGCTAGTGGTTTTAAAAATGGCGGTCATGAAAACAAACTAAACCGGGAAAGTAGGAAAGCGGAAGTGCGTGTACAGCGACTGTAGAGTGGACCAATCAGAGCCTTCTTGTCTGCGACGCTGTCTGCGAGGCTTCTGCGGTGGTCACAATTTTTAGGAGGTGCGCACAGAGCGTCTGCAAAGGTGGGGGGGCTACGCAGACACCATCTGCGACGCCATCTGCAAGGACTGCGTTGTCAGCATAAATTGGCCTTAAGAGTCCAGAGCGTCCTCCAGATGTGACTTTCAACTGTCCATATGGGGCCGTCCTCCACAGGAGCGATATGATGAGACTCCAACCAGACACAGGGCACCAGGGTGGATCAGGCAGGTCCAAGGAGCAGAAGAGGTCAGCATCTCAATCCCAGGACTGACATGTAACTCAGAGGGACAGATTTTGGACATTCCTGCTTTTGCTTTTGATTTGCCAGACATCTGATCCACC
The DNA here is from genome assembly GCF_027579695.1 of Neoarius graeffei. NCBI lineage: Eukaryota > Metazoa > Chordata > Actinopteri > Siluriformes > Ariidae > Neoarius > Neoarius graeffei. The sequence continues at coordinate 34,930,410 of NC_083586.1, forward strand.
TGAAGTGTCTGGAACTTTTGTTGTACAGTATCAACTCATTGTTTCTTATCATGTGTCTAAAATATTTAGTTTTTCTCTTCTTGATGGTATCCATCAGCCTATGCTTTTTCTTCTGTCATCTCCAGAACTCTTTCATTGCTCAACTTCCTTTTCCAACCAATCTTTAACATTCTTCTCCAGCAGCACATCTCGAAAGCCTGTAGTCTTTTCATCAAATCCTTGTTTAGCGTCCATTTTTCAACTCCGTATAGCAAAACTGACTATACGTAACAGATGATCATCCTTTTCCTTCTTGATATACTGATTTTCAGGTTCATCAGAAATTTTCTTACTTTCCCAAACTGTACCTTACCTTTCGCTATCCTGCCCTTTACCACCTTCTCACATCGGATGTCCGTGGTGATATCACTCCCCAAAGAACAGAAATGTTCGGCTTCTTCTATTAGTTCTCTGCCTATGTTCAGTTTCACCTTTTTCACAATCTCTCCAGATGGTAGCTTTGTCTCAGGTGTTTTGCTCACTATCATTGATTTTGCCTTTTTCGCATTCATTCATAGGCATAACTTTTTAAATTCATTAAATATCCTAGTAACTCTAAGACCCTTTATTGGTATTCGTAAGGGTAGTAGTGACTTTCAGTACATTTAAGTGTTAAATTTAGTAACTTTAAGTACATGTTAAACATTCTTTTTAACAGCATTTCATTAGATTTAAGAAGTCATGGAAAGTCACTTTAAGTTATACTATAAGAATTCTTAAAGTTGAGTAAATACACTGAAATTGAACATTTTGTAAACTGTTAGGACAGTTTAAGAATATCTTAAAGCTGCTAATTCATCTAGTGTTTCCTTGAAGTGCTGATACTGGAGACTCCTTCCCCCCCCAAAAAAAAAGAGCAAACCTGTCCTCACAGAATTTCAACCATATCAAAGATTACACATATTTAAAACTAAAAATATGCTCAGGTGCACCATGGGCAATGCACATGTAAAAAGATAATGTACAATGAGCCAGTTATTATTGGGAAATGATCCCTGACTGAGTGATGCAGAATGGACTTGAATCACCCTGAATGGGTTTATTTTGCAATAATAACCGTCTCGCTGTACATTATCCGGCTTATCACATGGCTACTTATGAAAGAAATCAGTAATTTAACACAAAGTATTGATTTAAAAATACTTTTATCGTTTCTGTTCATGACGACGTCTAGAGCAATGATCTGTTATACAGAAATAACAGACCACCGAATGCCATAATTGACCAGTCAGAATCAGGTATGCAACAAATGCATTACTATAAGACTTTCAGCCAGAACTACTGTCAGAGCTGCTGTTATAGAAAAATTATTCAGCACCTTCTGACCAATCAAGCATTCAATATAAACAATATGAGCCATTAGTCACTGTAAAAGCCACAGGATATGATTATTCATCTGGGATTTGTAGGTATCGGTTCATAGGATGACCTTCCCTCATTGTGTTCTTTATCAAGCCTGGCCAAACCACATACATAACAGACCTTCTGTGTTCTAATGAGGGTCTGAACACTTATCAAGTGGGTTGGTTTATATGCCCAAAGTACCAGAAATATCTAATATGAGTCACTGTGTAAGCAGAAATGAAGATGTCCTTTCTTGGCCAAAATGTTAGAGACCAAGAGAGGAAGCTTAAAAGCTTGCTCGATGAATCTTATATTCATAATTCCTTATTTATGCGTTTTTATTGTGTTATACAGCATAAATGATAACACCACAGGCCTATAAGTGTTTATAGTTACATGCATTTATAAGCTTTTTTAATAGAACACAGTGCTGTTGAAAGCTTGATTAAGGCAAATTACAGGTTTATTTTAATGTCCTCATTGTAATGTGTTATCTTTTCTGTAGTAACAACTAACACACAGAGACGTGAATCAAGGACTCTTATAAATAAATAAATGGATCCATCAAAGCTTTCTGGAAGGAGATGTTTATGTTAACATTTAATGAAGGAGTCTCCAGTGTCAGCACTTTGTAACAGTCAGAGGTAAAAAAACCTAGTGAACAATTACAACGTAAATGATAACTTGCTTCATGATCATTGCACAGCAATAAATGGATAAAATTCTGACGTGTCACTCTTTAATACAGAATAGTAATTTTCGGCAAATAGCTGTGGTGTAAGAGGAATACACCTGCTGTGCTGTTATTGGAAAATCATTAACTTTGGCATGGGAGCAATAACTTTGCCTCAGGCTGCATCACTCCACTGTGTCATTATTTGTTTTTCTATACGCCATTGTGTTTTATTCCTTCCATAAAGATGCATGAGTATATGGTTTATATGCTGCATACCACATTACAACACATTATAATATCTGTGCATAAGAATATATTTGTATCACACCATACAATGAATTGTAACTCAAAAGATACTCCAGTGTTTATAATATATGATAGAGTATTATTTCAGGGAAGGGAGGTTTTTGTGTTATTGGGTTGTTGTTGTTTTTTAATCTTTAAATGTGACTGGAATTTCATTTCACGACACAATACCTTATGAAGCACTATATGAAATTCACAAACTGTACATACAGCTTGGTACTTTGTGGACTCAACAGTAGCTTTATTCATTTTGCTAAATTAAATAGCCAGTGTATAACATCAAGTTCCAGACAAGATTGAGAATAAAGCCATAGCAACGATAATAACATTAGCATCTGTAGGTGCCAATCATAGCAATAGCATCTGTAGGTGTGTTGAAGCCCTAAACAGGAAGAGTGCACATATACAGTACAGTGTGTCAGGGATGGTTGGAGACAGATGTACGTGCAAAAGAATTTTATTAAGAAAATAACTGACAAGCAAGCAATCCAAATCAGTGAGCATAAATCAAGAGACGGTGAAACAGGCAATAGGTCGAGTGAGGCACAAACAGACTATCGAAGACTAGGTAGTATCAAAACAAGGAAACAGGAAATCAGGGATGAGGAAGCCAGGAGAACAATCAAAAAACAAGGCTCAGTAATGTGTCAACAATGCAATACTTTGCAAAATGAGTGTGCTTTCACAATCCTTATATAGGCATGCTGATTGAGCCTTAATCCCGTGCAGGTGCGAGTCATTAACGGTGCATGCATGAGTCCGTTTAGAACACGCATTGCCTGGAGCATGTCTGTTGCATGCGCCAAGGTGCGCAGGTGTGACACACACACACACACATCCCAAGAGCTCCTTCCAGGAGCTTAAATCCATATTCCCTGGCCCCGAGGATGAGGGCCTGATGCTGGACGCCGTGCCCTCGGTGCTCCACTCTGTGTCGACGTGGCACTGGATTCTTAACTCAAGTGGGGGCTTGGGCTCGGGCTCTGGACAAGATTTGGACTTGAGCTGTGGATTTGACTTGGGCTCTGGACTGGACACTGGCATGGGCTCAAACTCTGGATAGGACTTGGGCTTCAGACTGGACATAGGCTCATGCCCTGGACTGGTCATGGGCTCCTGACTGGACATGGGCTTGAGCTCTGGACTGGACTTGGGCTTGAACTCTGGCCTGGACCTGGACTTGGGCTGTGGACCGGGCTTGAGCTCCGGACTGCACATGGGTTCAGGCTCAGGACAGGACTTGAACTCGAGTTTTTGACTGGACATGGGCTCGAGCTCTGGACAGGACATGGGCTCTGGACTGGACAGGGGCTTGAGCTCTGGACAAGACTTGAACTCAAGCTCAGGATATGACTCGAATTCCAGATAGGGCTTTGTCTGAGCATCGCTCCTGTCCTTGTTGGAGCTCAGCGGCATAGCAACGACATCCTCATGACCCAGCAGCAGAGTAGCAACATCTTCATGGCCAGGCAGCAGCAGAACGATGATGTCTTCATGGCCGGGCAGCGGGTGAATGATGATGTCTTCATGGCTGGGCAGCAGGGGAACAACGATGTCTTCAAAGCAGTCTGGGGCAGAGGCTGCCCTATCAGCCTCTGGCACTATCAGCCTCTGGCACTGGTTCTGGAACTGGCTCTGGGTCTGACTCTGGTTTGGGCACTATCTCTGGCTCTGACTTTGGCGTTGATGCTGGCTCTTGCGCTGGTGCTGACACTGGCTCTGGCATTGGCTCCGACTGTGGTGCTAGTTCTGGCACTGGTTCTGGCGCTGGCTCTGGCAGGGCACTGGCTTTGGCTCAGGTGCTGGCACTGGCAGTGGCACTGGCTCCGACTTTGGTTCAGGTGCTGGCCCTGGCTCAGGTGCTGGCTCTGCTTTTCGCACTGGCTCTTGCTCTGGTTCTGGCTCTGCCGCTGGCTGTGGAGTGATGGCTTCCTCCGCTGCATCGGCCTCTGGGAAGAGCTCAGGAACGACGGCCTCCTCTGCTGTCACTGCATTGGCCTCTGGGAGGAGCTCAGAAGCAATGGCCTCCTCCGCTGTTGCTGCATTGATTTCTGGGAGGAGCTCAGGAATGATGGCCTTCTCCACTGTTGCTGTGTCAGCCTCTGGGAGGAGCACAGGAGCAACAGCCTCCTCCGCTGTCACTGCATCAGCCTCTGGGAAGAGCTCAGGAGCAATGGCCTCCTCTGCTGCTGCTGTGTCAGCCTCTGGCAGGAGCTCAGGAGCACTTCCTCTGCTGCCACTGTGTCAGCCTCCACTATGTCGGCCTCTAACATAGTAGGCTCCCACAAAAAAATTTTCACGTGGTTCCTCTCTCTCCTCATAGCTTGAAAAGCCTGCAAGCTCCAGAGGCACGGATGTTCTACTTTCATGAGGTAATAGGCTCATCTGCATGCTCGTCCTATGAGCCAGGAAATCATGGAGGCTTAGGCTCTTCCAGGTCCGCATAGAAAAAGGCACATTGCAGACTGAATCTCTTTGGGTGATATTCTTCTCTATCATAGGGTGCTGGGGCATCAAATCCAAAACGCTGCCAGAACATGGTTAGGGGCTGAGGTACAGAAACCCAGGCATGGCGTTGAGAGGCATGCTGGTAGACTTCTGCTACATCCAAGTCTTGGTGAAGTATTTTGTCAGGGATGGTTGGAGATGGATGTGCAGAAGAATTTTATTAAGAAAATAACAAGCAGGCAAACAATCCAAATTGGTGAGCATAAATCAAGAGATGGTGAAACAGGCAACAGAGAGCGTGCACGTGACATCACGAGGTCACGTGATATTTGTTTATCTGCCATCTTGGACGGCATGGCCGCACATAGAATTTAGATGAACCCGTTCTAATTATCAAGTGTGTGGGAGTAGATCTTTCGAGAATGGTTATATCTTGTTCAGCATTTGGTTGTACCAATAGACAGGGCAATATTAATGTTAATAAAATATGTATACAAATGCATAACTTGTTTATAAAGTTCTTCCTATCAGATTGTGTAAAGTACTGAAAAAGAATATGTATGTTATTTTAGGCACATAGAGGTGCAAGAAAATATTTTTTTAATTTGTTTGAATATAGAAGCTGGACATATCTGTGACCCTTATACATTTATATCTGATATTGAATAATAATTCTGCACAGATAAAGATAGCGGTGATTTGTGATTTTTTTTTTCAGACAAAAACATACATATTTACAACCCTGTCATTATCTGGAACTGAGTTTAGATTTCGAACATTCTTACGATAAAACGTCCTGCATAGTCTCTTTATGATAAACGTCTTAATGCCACTTACCTGTGAGGTTATCAAGTAGACATTCTTCTTCGGAACCTTCCAGAGGTATAGTTGGGATACCCATCCCGCAACAAAATATTTATAAGCTTCCAGGCTCTTGTAAGCTTTGAGGGCTTTGCCAGTGTAACACGATTCACGATTAACAAGAAAATTGTAAATGTCGTGGTAGGCCAGATCGGGCAAATCGCCGGCACCGCAGCTCCGAATTTCCCTGAACAATGATTGCGGCAAGTTGTACGGATCTGCAATCCCCAACCTGGAACACTTTTCCACGTGACGCTGCCTCACGTGACCTTCAAGATGCTGAACAAACTTAGACAAGTTATCGCGCGATGTAGATGGGGTATTTTCCGAATTTTCTTGGGGGTTACTCCCTGGATCCATTACGCTCGCGCAAGGTAAACAATCCTGAAGCCGTCCAATATGGCGGCGTAAACACGGATGGGTCACATGACTGCACATCCTCTATAGTTTGAGCGAGGCACAAACAAACTATCGAAGACTAGGCAGTATCAAAATGAGGAAACAGGAAATCAGGGATCAGGAAACTAGGAGAACAATCAAGAAACAAGGCTTGGTAATATGTCAACAACGCTGTACTTCACAAAATGAATGTGCTTTCAGTGTCCTTGTATAGGCGCGCTGATTGCACCTTAATCTCATGTAGGTGCGAGTCGTTAACAACGTGTGCATGAAAGTCCATTTGGAGTGCGCGCTGTCTGGAGCGTGCCCAACAGTCTGTCTGTTGCACACGCCAAGGTGCGCAGGTGTGACAAAATGCCATGAACACATATTATAATGCATTATGAAAAGTAACATTATGTTGGCAGATACTCATGCTTTATATACAGTTATGTCTTTATATATATATATATATATATATATATATATATATATATATATATATATATATATATATATATACACACATACACAGTGGTGCTTGAAAGTTTGTGAACCCTTTAGAATTTTCTATATTTCTGCATAAATATGACCTAAAACATCATCAGATTTTCACACAAGTCCTAAAAGTAGATAAAGAGAACCCAGTTAAACAAATGAGACAAAAATATAATACTTGGTCATTTATTTATTGAGGAAAATCATCCAGTGTTACATATCTGTGAGTGGCAAAAGTATGTGAACCTCTAGGATTAGCAGTTAATTTGAAGGTGAAATTAAAGTCAGGTGTTTTCAATCAATGGGATGACAATGAGGAGTGAGTGGGCACCCTGTTTTATTTAAAGAACAGGGATCTATCAAAGTCTGATCTTCACAACACATGTTTGTGGAAGTGTATTATGGCATGAACAAAGGAGATTTCTGAGGACCTCAGAAAAAAGTGTTGTTGATGCTCATCAGGCTGAAAAAGGTTATAAAAGCATCTCTAAAGAGTTTGGACTCCACCAATCCACAGTCAGAGAGACTGTGTATAAATGGAGGAAATTCAAGACCATTGTTACCCTCCCCAGGAGTGGTAGACCAACAAAGATCACTCCAAGAACAAGGCGTGTAATAGTCGGTGAGGTCACAAAGGACCCCAGGGTAACTTCTAAGCAACTGAAGGCCTCTCTCACATTGGCTAATGTTAATGTTCATGAGTCCACCATCAGGAGAACACTGAACAACAATGGTGTGCATGGCAGGGTTGCAAGGAGAAAGCCACTGCTCTCCAAAAAGAACATTGCTGCTCGTCTGCAGTTTGCTAAAGATCACGTGGACAA